>NC_056437.1:69657417-69957417 GCF_018296145.1 Oncorhynchus tshawytscha
TAAATTCATTTCACAAAGTGTTTCCTATCAAATGGTATCAAGAATATGCATAAACTTGCTTCAGGTCCTGAGCTACAGGCAGTTAGATTTGGACATGTCATTTTAGGCAAAAAAATGTTTTAAAAAGGGGCGGATCCTTAAGAGTTCCTTAGAAAGGGTAGACATCCAACATTTCAGCCCTTTGAGTCCTGCCATAGAGTTACAGTTGAAGTCGAAGTTTACATACACCTTAGCCAAATACATTTAAACTCAGTTTTCACAATTCCTGACATTTAATCCTAGTAAAAATCCCTGTTTTATGTCAGGTAGGATCACCACTTTATTTTAAGAATGTGAAATGTCAGAATAATAGTAGAGAAAAATATTTATTTCAGCTTTTATTTCTTTCATCACATTCCCAGTGGGTCAGAAGTTTACATACTCTCAATTAGTATTTGGTAGCATTGCCTTTAAATTGTTTAACTTGGGTCAAACGTTTTGGGTAGCCTTCCACAAGCTTCCCACAATAAGTTGGGTGAATTTTGGCCAATTTCTCCTGACAGAGCTGGTGTAAACTTCTGACCCACTGGAATTGTGATTACAGTGAATTTGTCACGCCCTTACCATAGAGAGCTTTTATTCTCTATGTTGGTTAGGTCGTGGTGTGACTTAAGGCTGGGTTATCTAGGATCATATTTAGGTAGCCATTTCCCATTGTACTTTGTTGGATCTTGTCTATGTATAGTTGCCTGAGAGCATTATATTAGCTTCACGTTTCGTTTGTTCCCCCTGTTGTTTTTATTCTTTGAAGTTTTCTATTCCATAATAAAGGATGGAACCATACCACGCTGCATCTTGGTCTAATCCTTAGGACGAACGTGACAGAATTATAAGTGAAATAATCTGTCTGTAAACAATTGTTGGAAAAATTATTTGTGTCATGCACAAAGTAGATGTCCTAACCGACTTGCCAAAACTATAGTTTGTAAATTTAACAAGAAATTTGTGGAGTGGTTGAAAAACTAGTTTTAATGACTCCAACCTAAGTGTATGTAAACTTCCGACTTCAACTGTACATTACAAGTGCCCTTCAAAGAAGGCTCACGGTCATTGGCTACAGAAATGACGTCAAATCACGATATATGTACAGTAGCTTTGATTGGACTGATCATGTCAACATCTTACTTTCACAATCTTAGCAGTCATCAGCATGAATCAAGTCTACTGGCAAATCCTTTTTAATCCTTGTCATTTGAAGAGAAATAATGAAGAGAAAATATAGATAAAACGTACCGGTGCTCATCAGCCATTGGGCATAAACATTACACAACAATTTGCAGATTGCAAATTCAACAATGAGTGGTTTGGAAGGAATCAGTGACAGTGGCTAACTGCAAGCATTGCAACTGGGAAGTCGGGAATAAACAGCTCAAACTGGGGAAAATGATGTAGGATTCCAGAATGATATGTATCCTGTAGCTAAGAAAGTAACACTAAGTGTATGTTGTGTAGTAAACTGTTAGTAGCCCATGTGCTTCACCCTAATAATTTGGTCTATTTTCACCAATGCAGTATTGTAAACACACCGTCTGCGGCCGGTGTGTGCTTGTTTACTTTCTTTTTGTACAGCTTTGGACAGTGCTACTGATAGTAGTGGTGGTGCCTGGCTTGCACATTCAGCACACACAACATTCTATAATAGAACAGTGTTATTTGACGTATCAAATTAAAAGCTCATTTAACACGTCAAACAGTGTTATATGCCGAGACACACAAAGACCCAGACGGAGTGTGTCACGTGTGCTCCCTCTCCGGCCTCTAGGGCAGCAGCCTGCTCGTTATGGCGCACATCTGTCACCATCGTTATGCGCAGCTGCGCGTCATCAGACTCACCTGGACTCCATCCCTTCCTTGATTACCTTCCCTATATATATGTCACTCCCTTTGGTTCCTTCCCAAGTCGTTATTGTTTCTGTTTCTGTTTTGTCTGTGTGTTGTTCCTGTTTCTTATTATTATGTTATGTTGTTTTTATTTATTAAAACACTCACTCCCTGAACTTCCGTCCCGACTCTCAGCGCACATCATTTACAGCGTTCATTGTTCCTCACCCTAATAATTTGGTCTATTTTCACCTCTTAATTTCACCTACTGTCTAACTTGGTGGTGCCACATGTAGCCTATAACCTGTTTTAGAGAAATGTAATCATCGAATATTGTAAGAGCTTTCATTTTCTGTTTATATATGCCCCCTTTATTTATCATATGGTTCTGACTTGTTGTACAGGGAGAACTGTAAGAATGGCCCATGTTCTGAATTCTGCCGCTGTACATTTCAAAAGTGTTGAACAAATAGTTATATTTGGTGCTCGCTCATTAACCTCTTAATCGAAGTTACGTATTGCCTCTTATCCTCTTGTCGTCCCCTAATGCCTTAGTTTGTACATCTCAATTGTCAGTAAAAACCTATTTGTATAAGTGAGTCAGCCATATCAGCTATAGTTTTTTTTAAAGGCAGTAAATGAGGCTGAATTAATTGTTTCTCTGCCAGACAAGGCTCCGCTGAAAGCCAGGTGTAGCAGTGGTAACGTGTTGCGACTGCTGTTGGGACTCTGCTGTTGGGACAGCTTTATGCAGGCCCTAACCGTTTGTGGGCACCTCTTGTCACCGATATAGTGCAATTAATGTATTGTTTATGTGTTGTGTAGTGGCTTTGCTGGCATGCATCCCACATTCTTTTTGTTTGCCCCAACTGAGATGTACATGCTAAGATCACCACTGGTCTCAAGACATTTAATCTTTTCATTTTTAATTAATTTGTAAAAAAAACTTTAAAAATATAAATATGCGGTATTGTTTGTAGTCCAGTGACACAAAATATCAATTTTAATCCATTTTAAAATAAGGTTAAAACACAACAAAATGTGGAAAAAGGACAAGGAGTATGAATACTTTCTGATGGCACCCCAGGTTGTGGTTACTGTTGTCTGACTTAACTGTATGTCTTTGACCAACAGGTATTGTCATGCAGAAGCCTTCACTCTCCACAGACCAATCATATTCTTCCTTCTTGCATGAAGAGGAGGTTCAACTCACCTGCACTCTTCCATCCCGTATCCTCTGTAATGCTGTGGAGTTCATCTTCTATCTGAATGGAGACTCCATCATGACCGTGACCGTTGGATCCTCACAGCCCAGGCCTACTTTAACAAAGTTTAAGATGGATGCTTCACACCAGGGCAGTTACCGCTGTCTCTACAGAACCCTCTCCAACAGCCAAGACATCAGCTCCCCTTACAGCAACGTTACTAAAGGTGAGGTGGCAGTTGGGAAACAAGTGTTCCCTATTCTACAGTACCAGTCAAAAGTTTGGACACACCTACTCATTCAAGGGTATTTCTTTATTTTTACTATTTTCTACATTGTAGAATAATCAAAACTGTGAAATAACACAAATGGAATCATTAGGTAACTAAAAAAAGTGTTAAATTACTACATGATTCCATGTGTTATTTCATAGTTTAATGTCTTCACTATTATTCTACAATGTATAAAAAAGAAAAAAGAAAGAAAAACCATTGAATGAGTAGGTGTGTCCAAACTTTTGACTCATACTGTATATCTATATATTTAAGATGCATATCATTGATAGAGACTAGAGACTGATTACATTGTCCATCACACACACATTTATCAATTACAAGGTGTGAATATGGAATCACATGACTTTCAAATTGCTATGTACTTTCTTCCCAGATGTCCTGCTACAGCCCAACATCTCTCTCAGTCCTCCAAATGGAGGGATGTTTTGGGAACTTCAGGGGCCAGAGCTGATCAGGGGCCACAGTTTCTCCATCACCTGCTCCATTCAGCCACAGTATCCTGGAGGCCTCTTCAATCTGGACTTCACTGGGTCCAACAGGACTGAAACTAAGCCAGCAGTCAACCACTCTGCCTCCTTTCACCTCCCCGTTTCCAGAGTATAACAACCAGGGGAACTACAGTTGTGTTTATAAAGTTAATGTCTCCACCCTGTCATTCCATTCTACCAAGACAGAGTTGCTGACAGTCAGCATTCAAGGTAAAATACGTTTTCGTTTCATGTTATCTAGTGCATTACCATGAAGGCCATATGTAAGGATTGTGAGTAGACAAAAATATACAGTAGATATTATCAGTCCTATCATTCATGTAATATTTTTTTAAGACCAATGTTTTACATTGCAGAAGAATTTGATAGCTATACGAATTATAAAATGTGGTCTTCTGAAAGATGTTGAATATGGTGTTTCTCTCCATAGCATCCATAGTCCCCATTATTGCCTCTGGTGCAATATGTGGGCTACTGCTCCTCCTCCTGCTGTTCATTCCTTGTCTAGTCTGGAAGAAGATAAGCAGCAGAGAGCAGTCTATTATGATAAACCCAAGAGAAAGTAAGATCTAGCTCCTCTAAACAGGATTCAGGTTCGGGCTGCAAAATACCCAGGTTTTCAAGAACACCCAGTTGGAAGATTCCTGAAAATCAGGAAGGATTCATCAGGAAATATGGAATACTCCAACCAGGATATCTTGAAAACCTGGACATTTTGATTACTGTAATTGTTCAACCCTAATTTTGTTATGGTTTTGTACTGTTTATGATATCTATTCCTGCGTATATTCACTGACGTTATTTAAATGAATTAAACTGATCAATCCCTCAGCTGCCAATAACATTAGCACATATGGAAACACTGTGGTTGCAGCGAGGTAGGAAAATGATGAAGAGGACTATGTCAACGTAGAAACCTTTGTCAACAAGAGAAAATATGAAGACCTGAAAAAAGGATGCGATGCAGAAAATAGATGAAAAAAGAGTTGCTTACCACTATAAATAATGAGTTAGTTATGCGTTGTCTCTACCTTCTTCCCCTTTGTACTGTTGTCTGTGCCCAATCATGTTTGTACCCTATTTTGTGCTGCTATGTTGTGCTCCTGCCATGTTGTGTTGCTACAATGTTGTGCTCCTGACATGTTGTGTTGCTACCATGCTGTGTTGTCATGTGTTGCTGCCATGCTATGTTGTTGTCTTAGGTCTCTCTTTATGTCGTGTTGTGTTGTCTCTCTTGTTGTGATGTGTGTTTTGTCTTCTATTTTTATTTAATTTTTAATCCCAGGCCCCGTCCCCTGACTTGCAGGGTTAAATATAGTTATAGTTGTATATATTAAAGGATAATGTGTGCCAAGCTTTTGCCTTTGGTAGGCCGTGAGTAAGTTGAGTCCGACTATGAAAATGCAGATATCTTCACAGAAGGTGAAGGGCCATTTTGCTGAAGAAAATGCAGATATCTTCACGATGAAGACAGTGAGTCTTTAGACCTGGAGCAGCTCACTTCATGTAAATCTGGAAGGGAGAATGACTATGAAGAAGATGACAACATATACGCAAACAATGAGTGAAGGCCTTGTAATACGAATGCTGATGCAGAGGTATTGATGCCAGGAAATGCATGAAAGGTTCGCTTTGTGAGTTGAATTATAAGGGCTTAAAAAAACAACTTTTTCATAAAAATGTTCACTTAGTAGATACGAGCAAAGACTTTATTTGAGTTTGAATTAGAATTTCAATGTAAATAGTTTGCGTGTTTGATTTCCAGTTGTATTGTTGCCAGGTAATTATATGTGTTTTCTGACTTGACTAACACATGTAGCTCTATCTTTTTTTTGTTACATATCTTTTTTTTGTTACATATTATTTACTTGAGATTCAAAAGAATGATTATCTTGATGCATTGGCTGAACTCATTGAACATAATGATGTTTTTAAAAATGTTAAAATAAAAAATACATATTAATACTTTAGACTAATCCTTCTATAATATTCAGTGTGCTGTCAAAAAGTAGCATTGACTTGTTGTGATGTGCTAAACTAGAAAAAAGGCAATATATACCTTTTTGGTTTCAGCTAAAGCTTTTTAAGGTTCCAGGTAGAACTCTTTTGGGTTCCATGTAGAACCATCTAACCATCTGTGGAAAGGGTTCTACATGAAACCAAAAATGGTTCTTCAAAGGGTTCTCCTACGGGGACAGCCAAATAAATATTTTAGGTTCTAGATAGCACATTTTCTTCTGGCAAAATACAAATACATTTGTACCGTATGTATAAAATCTATCAATCGTTTGATTTCAGTCAACATGTTCGATTAATGAGTGTAGCTTTAAAGGACATGAAATCCATGAAACCTGACAACTTTTTACAAAAGCTTAAAAGTTCAATTGTTGTTGTTGATGTGAGACTTCACAAGATGAACATAAATGTTTTGAAAAATATGTGGAGATTTAAATATTGTACAACTATATGGTCAACATTTACAAATACTGTAGATATCCGGATGCAGGAGGCCAAAATCAACCCTGACCAACAATTTGGTCACATCGTTCATTATGTCAAACACACTACACACTGTACATTCTCTCTCTATCACTAGCGCACACGCACACGCACACACACACACACATACACACACACACACACACGGGTCCCCCACAATAGCATCGGTGCAGTGGCCGACATGCAGCAGCGAGACAGCCTCCGAGGGAAACCCACTCTTGACTGGTGTTCACATTTATTCATTTATTGAGTTTTTTCTCCTCCAGCCTGGCTGACACACACTGTCTGGAGCACAAGCTGCATTACTAGGTTGAGAGAACAGCAGATATGAAGAAAAAAAGTCTGCCTAAAGACAAGGATCCCACCTGGTGCCACGCCAGAGAGACAATTATTTATCTCTTCCATACTGTTTGCCAGGGACAAGAATTCGGCCTTGGCATTTTATCCACACCAGCCCCGACTACTGCTCGCACCGCCAACTCAGCCCAGACTGGTGCCCAGACCCTGTCAGCCACTGCCGAGACCCTGTCACAGACCTCAATCTACACCAGGATTGAGCCTTCTGTCTGACATTCAGCATCCACTCTGAGTTAGACTTAGACACAGGCAGTAGGGCTGACATAACTTTGGCAGCACAGTACAGAGTTTCTCAACCATTTATGTACCAGTGACTGACGAGACATGGTCCTCCTGCTCCTTTTTAACAAGCATATTTAAAACAAATACAATATGTAAAAACCCCGCTGGAGATACACCTCACCACTATAACTGGGCCTCTGCACTAGCCATTGTGTTTGCCTCCCTGTTATGCTGTATTTCTCAGCATCTTGTCTGCTGTCACTCTGTGCTTTTTCTTGTTTTCTGTCAGTCTGTCTGCCTGTCTGCTTAAACCTTATATGTTATAAAAGCCAAGCTAACGATTTAGAGCTCTATTCAATCAGATACGCTTTAGCCAACATCCCCATAGCTGTTGTTTTGGCGTTGTTGGGGGTGGAACTGTGTTAGAGCTGTCAAATCCACAAGCACCTCCTGGCATTACACCTGAAGCGAACATTGCCATTGGCTGCATGGAGTCGCATGAAGAGAAATCCCATGTTTACCATTTCAAACACTGGAATCTGAGATGTTAATCTACAACGAATAAGCTGATACATTCTTTTGTTGAATCATTTTTTATTTGAGCGTCATTATTTATATATTGCCTAAACTTTCTCGTTCTGAACTTCAAATGTGAGTGGGAGAGGTGTGGCTTTGCGACAATAATCAAGAGCAGCTGCTCCCCGATTTGACAGCTACAGCGCAGTTACACCTCCGACACCGCCAACCCATCAGCTATGCGGCCATCGCCAGTTAACACTTTATCTGACTGAATCTATATACATATGAGATGAGTAATGTAGGGTATGTAAACATTACATAAAGTGGCATTGTTTAAAGTGACTAGTTTCTTGCATCCAATTTGTAATTATTAAAGTGGCTAGAGATTTGAGTCAGTATGTTGGCAGCAGCTACTCAATGTTAGTGATGGCTGTTTAACAGTCTGATGGCCTTGAGATAGAAGCTGTTTTCAGTCTCTTGGTCCCAGCTTTGATGCACCTCTACTGACCTCGCCTTCTAGATGATAGCGGGGTGAACAGGCAGTGGCTCGGGTGGTTGTTGTCCTTGATGATCATTTTGGCCTTCCTGTGACATCGGGTGGTGTAGGTGTCTTGGAGGGCAGGTAGTCTGCCCCCGGTAATGCGTCGTGCAGACCTCACTACCCTCTGGAGAGCCTTACGGTTGTGGGCGGAGCAGTTACCGTACCAGGCGGTGATTCAGCCCGACAGGATGCTCTCGATTGTGCATCTGTAGAAGTTTGTGAGTGTTTTCGATGACAAGCAACATTTCTTCAGCCTCCTGAAGGCTGTTGCGCCTTCTTCACCACGCTGTCTGTGTGGGTGGACCATTTCAGTTTTTCCGTGATGTGTACGCCGAGGAACTTAAAACTTTCCACCTTCTCCACTACTGTCCCGTCAATGTGGACAGGGGGGGTGCTCCCTCTGCTGTTTCCTGAAGTCCACGATCATCTCCTTTGTTTTGTTGATGTTGAGTATTTTCCTGACACCACACTCAGAGGGCCCTCACCTCCTCCCTGTAGGCCGTCTTGTCGTTGTTGGTAGTCAAGCCTACCTAAACTTGATGATTGAGTTGGAGGCGTGCATGGCTACGCAGTCATGGGTGAACAGGGAGTACAGAAGAGGGCTGAGAACGCACCCTTGTGGAGCCCCAGTGTTGAGGATCAGCGGGGTGGAGATGTTGTTTCCTACCCTCAACACCTGGGGGCGGCCCGTCAGAAAGTCCAGAACCTATTTGTACAGTTTGCGGTCGAGACCCAGGGTTTCGAGTTTAATGACAAGTTTGGAGGGTACTATGATGTTAAATTCTGAGCTGTAATCAATTAACAACATTCTTATATAACATTCTTATTCCTCTTGTCCAGATGGGTTAGAGCAGTGTGCAGTGTGATTGCGATTGTGTCGTCTGTGGACCTATTGGGGAAGTTAAAACTTAAAGCTTTCCACCTTCTCCACTACTGTCCCGTCAATGTGGTAAGTTCCCCAAATTGACAGTGCATGTCAGAGCAAAAACCAAGCCATATGGTCAAAGGAATTGTCCGTTGACCTCGAGACAGGATTGTGTTGAAGCACAGATCTGGGGAAGGGTATTTAATAATGTCTGCAGCATTGAAGGTCCCTTAGAAAACAGTTGCCCCCATCATTCTTAAATGGAAGAAGTTTGGAACCACCAAGACTCTTCCTAGAGCTGGCTGCCCTTCCAAACTGGGCAATCGGGGAGGTGACCAAGAACCCGATGGGGAGGAATTAATCCATTTTAGAATAAGGCTGTAAAGTAACACAATGTGGAAAAATTCAAGGGGTCTGAATACTTTCCAATTGCACTGCAATTAAGCAGCATACCACCCTTCATCTCACTATTGGCTTGCCTCTGAAGCTAAGCAGGGTTGGTCCTGGTCAGCCCTTGGATGGGAGACCAGATGTTGCTGGAAGTGGTGTTGTAAGGCCAGTAGGTGGCACTATTTTCTCCGGTCTAAAATTATCCCAGCGCAGTTATTGTGGACATTTTCCTGTGTGGAGTGTCGTCTTTCAGATGGGACGTTGAAAGGGTGTCCTGACTCTCTGAGGTCACTAAAGATCCCATGGCACTTATTGTAAGAGTAGCGGTGTTAACCCTGGTGTCCTCGCTAAATTCCCAATCTGGCCTTCATGCCATCTAATCATCCCCGGTTTCCAATTGTCTTATTCGTCCCCCCTCCTCTCCCCTGTAACTATTCCCCAGGTTGTAGCTGTAATTGAGAATGTGTTCTCAGTCAACTTACCTGGTAAAATAAGGTTTAAATAAAACAAGATGATGTGCACTAACTAATATCATAGGCTAATTAATTTGGGTTTCAACACCTGAAAAACTAGAAACACATGAACTTCATTGCTATCACTAAATATAATACCCACTGCTAGTAGCCATGTATTCATCCAACAATAAATTGAATGTCCTAAAAATTTTTTGCAGTTATTAGCTACTACCCATGAGCTCCATATCTCAAATGTCTTTGTTGTAAAATAGATGCTGTTGAGATGAATATTGAGAGTTGAGAAATACATAATTATAACCTACAGAAAACTGACCCTCCTCTCTTCGACACGGGGACGAAGCTTGTTGTATGTTTCGAACATATTGTTTCTCTCTCGAGCGCATGGGGGGAGAGGAGAGTGGCTCATTATATAAAAACATATTTTTGTGTGTGTCAATTTAGATGGGAAATCAATTGTTTGGTTCCCACAAGGATAGTAAATCAAATGTGTGTGTGTGTGTGTGTGTGTGTGTGTGTGTGTGTGTGTGTGTGTGTGTGTGTGTGTGTGTGTGTGTGTGTGTGTGTGTGTGTGTGTGTGTGTGTGTGTGTGTGTGTGTGTGCGTCGTTGATTATACATAAGTGTGTGTATGTGTGAGCCTGGCTACAGGTGTGGGACCTGTCACCCAGCAGCACGCAGTAAAACTAGCTGTGTCTGGCTCAGAAGCTAACCAGGGCTGGCAAGGGATGGGGGGGCAAGGCATCAGGGCTGACACACACACCAGGGGTGGAGACACCATGCAGCTTTAATGAGCTGCCTTTAAAAACCATCACACTCCTCCTGCAGTCAGAGGTCTGACGAGGCATACTGAACACTGACGAGACACACACCAGTCAGGGAAAGTTGGGCAGAGATGGAAAATGTCAACTGCAGCCTGGTCTGGTGTCTATATAGATAGACGTGTACACACAGAGGCTCAGCCAAAATATAACAAACTTCACTTCAGAACATTTTTTCTTATTGCCTTGAACTCTCCTTTCCCAAGCATGCAAAATACAGAAGATTATTGAGTACTGCATTCCATGCTGGCACTCTAGCACAATGACAGAAAGAAATGTACTGCTTTTGAGGAGTGGTGTTGAGGACAATCAGAGAGCTGTGACAATGTGTTCTTGAGGGGTTGAGAGAAAGAGCATATGTGTCCTCTCCATCACCAGCCCTGAGGCAAAGCAAACTTCCACGCTGACAACCTCTGTGACTCCAGTTTCTCTTTAGCTCTCTTAAGGCTCCGTATTGCAGCTGCAAACCCTGTCTGTGTCTGAAAATGTTACTAGCTTTCATATTCTTGCAATGGAGATGAGGATTTAAGGTCCTCCGGGCCTCCTCCTCCAATAAGTTTTAAGAGGAATTAAGGAAACAAGGATTGGAACACGTTATTATCAAATCAAATTGTATTTGTCACACACGCCGAATACAACAGGTATTCCAACCTTACAGTGAAACGCTTACTTACAAGCCTTTAAACCAACAATGCAGTTTTAAGAAAAATACCTGAAAAAAAATAAGAAATACAAGTAACCAGTAATTAAAGAGCAGCAGTAGCGGTAGCAGTAACAATAGCGAGGCTATATACAAGGGGTACCGGTACAGAGTCAATGTACGGGGGCACCGGTTAGTCGAGGTAATTGAGGTAATATGTACATGTAGGTAGAGTTATTAAAGTGACTATGCTTAGATAATAACAGAGAGTAGCAGCAGCGTAAAAGAGTGTGTGTTCGGTACAAAAATTCTGGGTAGCCATTTTATTAGATGTTCAGAAGTCTTATGGCTTGAGGATAGAAGCTGTTTAGAAGCCTATTGGTCCTAGACTTGGCGCTCCGGTACTGCTTGCCGTGCGGTAGCAGAGAGAACAGTCTATGACTAGAGTGGCTGGAGTCAATGAATAGCATTCTCACAAAAGTGTTCATTCTGTCCAGTTGTGAAATGGCAGTGTGGAGTGCAATAGAGATTGCATCATCTGTGGATCTGTTGGGGCGGTATGCAAATTGGAGTGGGTCTAGGGTTTCTGGGATAATGGTGTTGATGTGAGCCAAGACCAGCCTTTCAAAGCACTTCATGGCTACAGACGCGAGTGCTACGGGCCAGTAGTCATTTAGGCAGGTTACCTTAGTGTTCTTGGGCACAGGGACTATGGTGGTATGCTTGAAACATGTTGCTATTACAGACTCAGACAGGGAGAGGTTGAAAATGTCAGTGAAGACACATGCCATTTGTTCAGCGCATGCTCGGAGTACACATCCTGGTAAGCCCTGCGGCCTTGTGAATGTTGACCTGTTTAAAGGTCTTACTCTCATCTGCTGCGAAGAGCGGGATCACATAGTCATCCGGAACAGCTGATGCTCTCATGCATGTTTCGGTGTTACTTGCCCTGAGCAAGCATAGACATTATTTAGCTCATCTGGTAGGCTCATGTCACTGGGCAGCTCTTGGCTGTGCTTCCCTTTGTAGTCTGTAATAGTTTGCAAATCCTGCCACATATGATGAGCATCGGAGCCGGTGTAGTACAATTGGATCTTAGTCCTGTATTGACACTTTTCCTGTTTGGTGGTTCGTCGGAGGGCATAGCGGGATTTCTTAGAAACTTCCGAGTTAGAGTCCCACTCCTTGAGAGCGGCAGCTCTACCCTTTAGCTCAGTGAGGATGTTGCCTGTAATCCATGGCTTCTGGTTGGAGTATGTACGTACAGTCACTGTGGGGACGACGTCATCGATGCACTTATTGATGAAGCCAGTGACTGATGTGGTGTACTCCTCAATGCCATCGGATGAATCCCGGAACATATTTCAGTCTATGCTAGCTATCATATGCTTGCATTAGTGAAGAGGATTTAAGGTCCCTACCCTGGGCCTCCTCCTCCAATGAGCATTGAAAGTAATTGAGGAAACAATGATTGAGGAAGCAAGTAAGAATTTGACAGCTCTCTCCATCCCCCCTCCCCTCTCCCTTGTTCCATTTTCCTCAAGACACTCTTCTCTCTCCCTCTTTCCCTTCCTCCCCCCTCTCCCTCCTTCCCTGCCATTTACACCTTCTCCTCTGACGTTGTTTTCAACCCCTTCAAATATGTTATTGTCTTGCTACTCTGTAAATCTGCACTCCTTCTTATTTAATTGAATTATATGGGCGCTAACCTTCCTTTAGTCACGCTTCTGTCTATTTTCTCTCCAAGTAAGAAAAGCTCCATTAAATCATTTTTTTCCCTCATTTCTCCTTTTTTTCTGTTCATTGAGAAATGTGCAAGTGAGTCTTCTCTCTCTATCCGTCTCTCTTCTCCACTCTACTTAATGGATGTCCTCCGTAAACACATTTTCAATTCTTCTACATTTTGGAGATTCCTCCTTCTATTTCAGTCATATCAGATATCAAGCATGTTGCTCTCTCTTGGAGATCATAGCCTTTGAGAACAGAGTCTTTGCTTAACCTACAATTGGACTCTTTAGGCCTATTTTACGATGGCTGACAGACAGTGTAGCTGAAGGTCGACTTATTCTCATGGCCGTAACTCCATATGTTTTTGTCAGTCTGGGTCTCAAATTGCTGTTGATAGTAAGACTAGTAGAATACACAAAGTGCAATTTGAAAACTTAGTAGGGCATCAGCAGTTTTCCTCTAGTTATACTGTATGTCAATCACTTACAGTCACTCAATTAGCCCATGCCAGTTAACAAGATTGGCAAATTAGTCTTGTTAGTCTAGGGCACGAGCCCAGGGGCCCTGACCTCCCGGGAGCCAGCATTGACTTTGCTAGTCACTCTCACTCAGATATCATATTAACATGGCATAAGTTATGCCAAAATATGTAGAATTGTGAGAAATTAGCTGTACAATTTGAAAACGAATGTTTACTTTCTATTGATAAAATACTTTTCCAGTTAACATATCCTTCTGTACGTATTACATTATAATATAATTTGTTATCCTGGTTTTAGCAGATATCCACAGACTTCAAGTCACAGTGCTTACTGCCAGTTAGCATTGGCTCGCAAAACTACCTTTAACTTCCGTAAATGACGAGGAAATGTCCCCTTGTCAGCATGGCATCACAACTCTACCCGTCCTTTACTATTAGCAAGCCTGCAAAATGTCATTCACCTATTAACTTCAGCCTATGAGCATGGCACACTCAAGCAATTTCACCACGCCTGTTGAATAACCTATTGGCTCACTCGTGAAATAATCACTTTCCCTTCTTCCAACCAATGGGCATACATCTAGGGGAGTATTTATATGTCAACTCACCCCTTGTGTCTCTCACTTGCTGTTTTGCAGCAGCAGTCTTCCAACGACCTTCCACATTCTCACCACCACCAACGGAAGGCCCCGCCATCTGAACCCCGTTCTCCAAGCTGGGGGTTTTGATGCCAGCAGACCAGCATAGGGCAACCTGTCATCAGCATCTGGCTCCAAGGAGCATTCCTTGGAGACAAGGCCTACTCCAAACTAATCAATAACATTCTATATTGCATTTAGTGTCAAGTTTGAAGATGCACTCATTGCATATAGACTTAGGCCTACACTAATATAAAAAAGGTTTCCGAAACGGTTTTCGGCTGTCCCCATGGGAGAACCTTTTTTGGTCCAGGTAGAACCCTTTTTGGTTCCATGTAGAACCTTCTGTGGAACAAGTTCTACCTAGAACTATGGGATAGCCAAATAACCATTTTAGGTTCTAGATAGCACCTTTCTAGATAGCACACATAGATGGTCTATAATTTGGTAGGTCAGCATTTTGTAGATTCTTGTTATCTCTGAGACGAACAGCTAGCAATCCCCCCCCCCTCCATTAGCAATTACTCATTAGCAGCCTACTTCCCATGTGACCATAGGCTATTGTATTGCTCGGATAATTGTTAGGGAAACGTAATTAAACGCAGAACATTTTAGCTTTCTCAGCCTTTACACACTTCCCTTGAATGCTATGCATGACATTAATTCATGGAAAGGTTTCCCGCCTCTAAGAAGTCACGACGTGGGTTCATGGGCACAGCAGAGCGCACAGCGCAGCAGTAACAAATAGCCATGTACTGTAGCAGGCGGTGTGTGTGTGTTGTGAGGAGATGATATGCTTCGACGCCTGTGCCTGCGTTTGACGGCTCATATTCCAATTTAAGCCGACAAGAATAGGTTACCAATTCCCCTGTGACCCTCTTTATATTTACAGTCGTGTTAATTTCTTCAACAACTAGATAGCAGGGAGCGGAGAGGCAACAACCATCGGTATTGAATGTTGGTAAGCAGGCTCCAGTCCATTGGGCTTTGACGCGGATTCTCGGGCTGCGCTGCATTGCTCGCGAGTACTGTAATCGCAGCTGAGATATGGACGCTGTACTGTGAAGCATGCTGCACTGACAAATGTTCTCCTCCCGGACAACAAAAACTGAAGTGGTAAGAAAGCTCTTATGTTTGCCAGCCTTATATTTACATCTGATGATAGAATTAATGCATATGTCCTTTATACATAAGAAGCAAAAGTTTCATGGAGGAGTACCATTATATTGCATTGAGAAATATGGAATCTTGTTGTCTGAAACATTGTATTGCTTTATTGTTGGGGACCTTTTCATTTTTCATGATAGAATATTGAGGTGCAGCTTACATAATCATATCTCAGGGGGATATGATATGCTTTTGTAAACCACATATCAATATTCATAATTCATCAGTTATATAGGGTATCCATAAAACACTTCCAAATTTAGGTCAGTGGCCTAATGAATTCATAATAGTATACTGTATGTGCCAAAGGTTCATATGCATCAATTTAGCCTGACTGTTGTGAGAGTAATGGCATATAAATGTAGGCCTACCTCTGTGTACATTAATATTTGATTATGTACATTCCTATTTTGCCATATCAACATTTGATTTATAAAGTTCCCACATTTTGAATAGTTTAATGTATTAGAACTTTGTCTGCAGGGGATTTTGTGCGATGTCTCGCAGCCCGGCTGAAAGGAGCTTTAATTGAGAACGGATTCAGACCAACTAATTCACATGCATAACAGAAGATTAGAGATACTTTAGCCAAAGTTGGTAAGGGTCCATGCATCATGTACTAGGAACAAGCTGAGTATTTGTTTTTTTTCTCTCACAGTATTCCTACAATAACACTTCTAGGGGTTTTCTGACTGTGTAAACCCTGCTCGCAGCGGCAAGCCTCGTGAGACAGGTTCTTCTATTGCACAAAGGTTAACCATGTGAACGTCAAACCAATGACTCGAGAGTATCCATCACTACACTGAGGAGGAGGAGGGGGAGGGAGGAATCAATAGAGGATAACAGCACGAGGCCTTCCTTCGCTCGATAATTGCAAGTTCCCCCATATCACTTACTGGGAGGATAGTCTAATCTAATGCATTCAAATGTTATTCTTGTGGTCAGACAGTGAGTGCACATTGTACACCAGGCCCTGTGGTTCGGCTGTATTTTTGCTATACTTTATCAGTTTATACAGTGGGAAATAAATATCTTATTGCAGGACTCATAAGTAACTGAGAGAGTTAGTCAATTGGGACCAGCACATTGGTGGCATGGCAGAGTTGCAACATTTATATTCAATACTGTCTTGGCCTATGTAATACTAAGTCGTTAGTATTATACTAAAAAAACGGATGTAACTGAGTAAATGAACTACCGAGTCTACTCTCGGTCACACACATACACACAGTCGCACACTGTAGTACAAACACTATAGTACAGTCACACAGTATATCAATCCATTCCATTTAGATAGTGGGGTTCTGTATCGTTTGGAATTAGTGCTTGTCAAATTAATGGTGCTATGTTGAGCCGCTCGTCATTTTCTTTATTAGGTTGTACCCCTCTCCTCCTTACGCATTCAGCAGAACCCTAATAAACCAGACTTCTTCTGATCAACTCAGACAGGGAAACTTACTGTATCACGATGACATGCTGTGACAGGTACCACTAATACGGTTGTTATATGGTCCACTCGGGCCTCCCAGACACTCGGCCATCCCTCACCCTGACTCTGAGAAGACGGTGTGCGAGACACAATCCTTCTTATTGAGCCGTGCTGCCTTTGTAATGTGAATTTAAGAGCCGCTCTTAGATTATGTCATTTGTAAACCAGCCTAAGTGGAGTCTGTCTGGCCAGATAGAGCTCATTTCCCAGAAGCTGAACGAACAGTACATTATGCTACAGTACATTATGTTACAGTACATTATGCCCGTATGCAACAGGCCAATCTGATGGGATGGGAGTCAGGTTGGATATAAAGATGCCAGTTACTGTTTTATGTCTTTTCAGTTATCATTCTTTTCTTTGACTCAGCTGGTTTTGTAAATTGGTGAATACTTTAGGAAGAATATATGTTTCCATTTTAACGTGCAAGATTTACAATTCCATTTAACCAACCTACGACGAATAAGAGCTCTCTTAAGGTTGTTAGACCTTTTAGGTCAGGGTTTTCCAAACTTTATATCCCGCCAGATCGGCCTGTTGTGTACAGGCATAATGTACTGTAGCTGTTCTCATCAAGCTTTGATTATTTGAATTCGCTGTGCAGGGCAAAAACCTAAACGTGCACCCAGGGAGTCCTCAGGACCGAGTTTGTGGAACCCCGCTCTAGGCTACAGTTGTGTTGCGGTGAAACTGTGAGCGTTCCGTCCAACTCATACACTTTCTCTGGGGTTTTGTGTCAGTGGAGAAACACATTCTATGTGGCCTTTAGAGAAGATTAGTAAGATGATACTGGACTGTGGCATTTACTGCGCCTCAGCCTGCCTCAGACAGCACTGCTCCAGAGTCTATTACCTGAGTCGGGCAGAGTACTGATGGGCCCGGAAACATTACATTGATTGAACCAAAATGTACTTCCACTAAATGGCCCAAAGAGTACCTACTTACCGTTGCAGATATAACCTACATCCAAACAGATTTAGGCCTAGATTCAATTAATTCCAGCATTAGGGCTCTATTACAGCGTGATTGAAATGTTCCCGTGTAAGCGGAGACTGCATTCACGGTCAATGTGCATATGTCGGCTCAATCGGAAATTACCTTTACTTTTCTATCGCAACAATCTGGAACGCCGCAACGGTACTGATTGAATAGAGCCCTTAACTCGCGATAACCGACAACTGCATAGCAGTTTTATTGCTTTTATTTAGGCGATGTTGGAGGTGTAACTGCGTTGGGGCTGTCGAGTCGGTGAGCGGCTGCCCTTGTCGTCATTGTCACGAAACAAACACTTGTCCTTAAATCCTACGTGTTAGACGTTCCGAACGAGAAAGTGTAGGCTATATAGAAATGACACTCATTCAATGACTTCGCCTACATAAAAGATAATACTGCTATGCAGTTGTCGGTTATCGCGGGTTAATGCGCGTCTGATTGAATCTAGCCCGTAGCCTACATCCAAACAGGGTTGGTGCTGTACAGTAGGTGCTAGAGGCCCAGAGATATTCACTCTGAATCCATTAGAGGCTGACAGCACTTTGCCATCTGAAATAACCATGACCACATATCTTTTGAGCGTCAATCTCTCTAGTTCCACTGAATCCGAGCAGGATTATGGTAATGCCAAGTAACTCCACGGCAACGTTGAAGTAGGACAAGAGAGGGAAAAAAACATGCCAATCAATGAGAGTTCCATCTTCCATCACAGCACTGGCAGGAAGCACCTTGTCTGTCATCTGTATGCACGGATGACGCCTTCGCTGATCTCCATCCCACTCCTCCTCTACACTACAGCTGTGTTTTGTCATCTTCTGTTCGTCAGGATACAAGTGCCAATTCATTACAATTAGCCCAGTCAAGATCAAAGTGGGCCAAAAATAACACCTGGCACTTGTATGGCTATTAGGATTGCTCACACAGAGATGGTTCTGTGTTGCTTCTGACACACTGATATTAGTGTCATTTGCAATCACTTGTTGTCCTCGTTCCTTTTCTCCATTATTTTCTCTCTGACATTTTTCCTCATTGTCTCTCAGGCTGGCTGGTTGGTGAAGCTGTGACCTATGCAGGGTTGTCTTGGCTAATGGTCCAGGGGCTGTGTCCTTCTAGGAGGGTATGCCTGTATCCCACCATGCCGCTGCTGGCAGAATGGCTGCTGTGCCACTCCTTGGTGGCATGCCTGCTGCTGCATAGCCTGGTACTCAGCTCCACCACCGCGGGCCTCCACGGGGCGAACACCGGCTGCTCCGAGAGCTGCTACTGCTCCGAGTCTGCAGATGGCGGGAGGGTGGTGCGCTGCAGCAACATGCGCCTGGCGGAGGTGCCGCGTGACCTGCCTAACGATACCCGCCGACTTTACCTGGATGGTAACCTCCTCACCACCATCCCCGCCGACGCCTTTGCGGGGCTTCCTTTACTCAACGAGCTGGACCTCTCCCACAATGAGCTAACTCAGATGGAGCCGGGGGCCTTCCGGGGTCTGGTCCCCTCTCTCAGGAGCCTGGACCTGTCCTCTAACAGACTGACCACCCTGGAGCCAGAGGTCCTGGGGGGCCTGAGGGCCCAGGCCAACCTCACCCACAACCCCTGGCACTGTGACTGCCGCCTCCAGGTGGCTATGCCCCGGCTGGACCTGGAACCGGCCTCACTGGCTGGCGTGGTGTGTCACACTTCAGAGCCCAAGGATGTCGGCGTAGATACAGGGGTGCCCTTCGTCATGGTGGCTGCCGACCTGGACCTGTGCGCAGGGCTCAAGAGGACCACGGACGTGGCCATGCTGGTGACCATGTTCGGCTGGTTCGCCATGGTCATCTCCTACCTGGTGTATTACGTCAGGCACAACCAGGAAGACGCACGGAGACACCTGGAGTACCTCAAGTCCCTTCCCAGCAAACTGGACAGACCAGAGGAGTCCTCTACACTGAGCACAATGGTGTGAGAAGTAAAATACCAGACCTGGGTCAAATGCGTTTTGTCAAGTACTTTCATATTCTGAAAATGAGCATGATTGAGCTTGATTGTTGTGCAGGGAGGTCACGTTTGCACTTTTGGGACGATTCTATTGTAGCCAGTAAGCTAAATCAAGCGAACCTGTAGTATTTAAAGTATTTGACATATATTTACCTAAGTCATGTGGCGACAAAGGAAATAACAGCCAAACACCTCAAAGGGATCAAAAAAGGAAATGCCCAAACTTGGAAATAGACCGGGATACTAGTGTACTGTACAAGTTTTCAACCTGTTCATCACCAGTAATCCATTGGAAACACAATACCTCACGGTAACATTTCATTCAAGCAAATTCACACTCTTTGATAAATTAAGGCCATTAAATTAGACCATTTTTTTTCACATAGCTGTTTGTTGAACGAAATAAGGAATTATTTTATTTGTGAATATTCTACATGTATGTGCAAGTCAGTCTCAGTCTTTGTAAGATACTCTGTATTTGAAAATGATTTAATACCAACAAGGTATTGAACGATTGTCAAATGCATAACTATTTCACAATGGACTGCCGAGGGCACCATTTTGTTGTTATTCAAGAATGCATGACGTCATCAAATGTCCCCATAATAGTGATAATACTGTGCTTAGCAGTATAACAGAGACTGCATTGTTCTTCCAGCAGCTGCACTCATTGAAAGTTGGATCTTTATTTGCTGGATGAGAAGCCCCATGTAATCGTCAAACATTTTACCAGAAAGAATAAAGTCATGAAATGCTCCTTCATTTTTATTTTGCCCACAATACCATATTTTTTCCACAGTTGTACTGCATGTAATGTTTCATTTCACACTAAGTCTGCCTGAACATATCACATTTTCATGTATTTTTAAGTGAACAATGTGTTCATTATATTGAATTATGAATATTTGACAGACCGTAGTGCACGATGGCAAAGCTAGTTTAGAAATATGAATTGCGCAACTTCAATCAGTGGGTCCAAAAAGAAATTTTTTTAAGAAAGAGTTTACTGTCTGAGGTCTTATTTCAATTTCCTCCAAGCCTCATGAATTCCTTTGATCTCACTAACACGTATGTCTTTTAGAATTATTAATCTGCTTTAGGGACAGACTGCACTAAATATGGCTTCAGACACACACACACACACACACACACACACACACACACACACACACACACACACACACACACACACACACACACACACACACACACACACACACACACACACACACGACTAATGGCCACAAAGCACACAGTAAAACTTCACACCCTCAGGCTGTAATAAAAATGATGGATTTGACCCTTGCTCAACGTTTGGAAATTGGACCTGGCAATGGGATCACCCCTGGCCACATTATGACGTAAGATGGGAACAAATACAGAATGGTGTTTTCCTGTCCTACTGGAACTATTAAAACCCTGCCCCTTGACCCTGGTACAGTATCTAGCCACAGTCTGTCTGCTTTCTGTCTGTCTTAGGTGCTCATTTGTGGAGGATGGGAAGATGGGTGTAACCTCTCTCTCCCTTGCGTTTATCTGTCACCCTGAGCTCTTAATGACCATGGGAACAGACACACCACCAATCTGATACTGAACCCTGAAGGTCACTCTCACGTACAAACACACGCACGCACACACACACACAAATAAATATAGTTTACATAATTATACTGTATAGCCTGTTCAATCTTAAAAATGTCAGTCATGAGCCTTACCAGACTCAGATACATTACCCTCATTAGCATGTGTTTATTTGCATGGACAAATGAACTCACTCACATTACCATACATCCTGTAATAGGAGAATGTTTGTACATGGGTGCTATTTAAGCAATAAGGCATGAGGGGGTTTGGTATATGGCCGATATACCAGGGATAAGGGCTTTCCTTAGGCACGACACAGCCCTTAGCCTTGGTATATTGGCCATATATCACAAACTCCTGAGGAGCCTTATTGCTATTATAAACTGGTTACCAAAGTAATTAAAGCAGTAAAAATAAACGTTTTGTCATACCTGTGGTGTACGGTCTGATAGACCACGGCTTTCAGCCAATCAGCATTCAGGGCTCAAATCACCCAGTTTTTAAGAGTGCTGAACATTATCATATTGGTAGTCTGACCTCGCCTCGTAGCTGAACATTATTACACACCCACACACACTCTCTCACTCTCTCTCCTGGATGTAAGGCAGGCTTGATAGGTGACATTCAAACAGTGTCCAGGTGTCTGAGGACAACCCTGTCAACACTGTCACTGAAACCACAGTCATTGCTCTGCTCCTCAGTTACACCCTGTATTAAGTGAGAAGGCTTTCTCTCAGGAGAAGGAAACGCAAATTTCTTATCTTCATTTTGTCCTGTGGGAAATTAAGACATTTCCTGGCTGCTTTTGATTGTAAAGTGTAAAGTGGCTTATTGTCTTGTATTCAGACCTACTGTAGTCAATTGGAAGGTATTGTTGTTTAATAAGAACTGAGGACTCATTTGCATTGTGTTAGTCGAATAGCTCATACTCCTGAAAAGTAGAAGATGGGTATAGGAACACACACACACACACACACAATGCTTCTGAGCTCATATCCAACCCTTTCAGAGTTACTAAACTCTCTCCTCCCCAGCTGGTTAATTGCAGGTGAAGGGAACAAGTCCTCTCAGTCCATCTCCCTGAATGAGCTTTGTTGTTTCACTGATTACTTCTGCAATGCAACACTCGCTCCATTGTTTACAAAAGGAAGATAATACGCAGCAGAGAGAATAACGCTTTGGTTTGCAGCTCCTGATTAGATCTCATAACTTTTGTTCTCTGTCTCGCTCATTTCCTAAATTGCTTTGTGTTCTGTTTGCTTGATTTCACCTCTGTAATCAAGTCCACTAATTGCTTCTAATTTCAATCTCCAGCTGTGTATGATATTATGCGTCATCGAAGGTTTTTAAAAAAAAATCATTCTCTGAAAGGAACTGTCTCTCTGTGGGAGTTGTAAAGGGGCTCCACACTTGGTGCAGCATTATCTTATTTCTTCAGATGCATTCCTAAAGCCCCTGGTTATCCCACTGACTAGCTAGCAGCATGAACACCTGCATCCAGTCAGCGTGGTGCAGTCAGTGGAGCTGCTAACCTGTGTGTGTGTGTGTGTGTGTGTGTGTGTGTGTGTGTGTGTGTGTGTGTGTGTGTGTGTGTGTGTGTGTGTGTGTGTGTGTGTGTGTGTGTGTGTGTGTGTGTGTGTGTGTGTGTGTGTGTGTGTGTGTGCGTTTACGCTCTCTCCATTGGTGTTCTGAGTGGCACTGATTCTGTATGTGCTGTTTTCTGATTTTCTGAGATGAACTGTTTGTGTGTATTATCTCAGAGTTTGTACATCGTAGGCTTTCGTGAATGGCTGTGTATTTGTGTTAATGCCTTTGATGGAACTTGTATTTGGTGGTGTTTGTATTGGGAGATTGCATGTCAAAATACAGCTTGTTCTTTATTTATGAAGTGAGCTTCAAGGAATGAGTGTGTGTGGTTTAAACTGAAAGTGTGTGTGTGTGCATGTGCGTGCGTGTGTGTGTGTGTGTGCATGTATGGTGGGTGTGTATGTGTGTCTGTGGGCGTGCGTACCCACCCTCTAAATGGGTAACCTTGCCTGGGGCAGTGTCACCACTGGGAGCTTGGCCGACCGCAGAAGCCAAATCATATCCTGCCACAGCCTCTTGCAGAACAAAACCCACTCCAGCTGGTAAGCGAGCCCACTTTGTCCCCACATCACTAATGCCATGCTTTAGCCTAGATTGATGTTATACTTACATTGTTCCCTAGCCAACGAAGAAGGAACAAGTCTTGAAAACAGAATCAAGGGTAACACCCAGCCTTGGCTAAGGCCTCCCATTATCTTTTCTGTCCACCTACAATTACTGAATGGATGAGCGCTCTGACCTCATCTCTCTCTCTCTCTCTCTCTCTCTCTCTCTCTCTCTCTCTCTCTCTCTCTCTCTCTCTCTCTCTCTCTCTCTCTCTCTCTCTCAGCCTTGCATTTAGACTGAATGTTGTATTTACTGCATGGTAGAACTGCAGACTCAAGGCTACAGCTCCCAGGTTTTGTGTGTGCTGGTATAATGACAGGTCTGTGTAATAATGAGCTGGGTCCACACTTCCCACACACTGTGGTAGCTGCTGTTCTAGTCTGTGGCATTCCATCCTCTTTGATAGATACAGGTAAAATAGCTCATCTAATCAGAATGGCCAGTGTAGTGTAGGGCTAGCCAGCCACTTAGCAATTCAAATCTAATTTTGCCTGAAGCAGCTGAATATCCTCAAATTGGTAGTAATTTAATTTTGGTTCCGCAAATGATTACAAAATAATAATTTGTGTACTTGCAGCGTTAGGTTTTTGTGAAAGTGGCAGGATTAGTAATAGCAAAGGAAGGATTACCTTTCTTGTAAAAGGTATGGAAAGGGGAATAGAATGAAGGCTGTCACTCACTGCAATTTCCTAGTGAAAAGCACGAGTTGACACACACAAACACAAATGTTTGTGAAGGGGCTGACTAACCATGAGTAAGCAGTAAAAAAAAATATATATATATATATATATATATTTATAGAAAGAAAGAAAGTTGCACACTATATGCTCCCAACAATTGAATGGGTTAACCTAACCTACTGTGAAGGCCTCTCCCCGCTCTGTCTACTGGGTGTTGCTGCGCTTACTTCCTGCAGGAGATTGGTGGGCGGAGCTGGGAGGGTCAGTCAGTGCTGATGGGGCACACCATAAAGCCACTGTTTTCCTTATTCAGCTAGAGAGATTCCTCTCTCCATGCATGACTTTGGTTGTTTAGTTGTGGTTTCGGCAGTGGACTCCTAATTTATATCTGTCATGCCTCATCTGATTATTATTGTGAGTGTTTACTTTATTTATGGAATAAATTCATTTTGTTATTCCTTTACCCAGTGTGTGGTTTCCCATTGTTTGTTACAATCTTGAGCCAGGTTGTAACACTACCTACCTCATTGCAAGAAAACACCACATCAGTGGTATTGTATTAAGAATTGGCAGTGGGTGCCTACCACAATATTAAAACCATGTTCCATTAATGCTGCATGTATCGTACTTGTTATCCTTGCCAAAATCATGTCAAATGTGCACGTGTGGACTGACAATGTATTAATGCGTTGCTATTGTTCCCTTCATAGAGTTTACAGTTGATCCAAATGTCACGTTTGTAGAGGGGAGAGCATTTCCCCATCAGGTAATGAGACACAGGCTATTCCGGATAGGGTGTCACACATCCATCCAATCTAACGGAGCATGCTCTGTCTCCACCAACTCCCTGCTTCTCTGGCCTGCTCTGGATCAGGCGTATATCAGGTGTCCGGATGGGCTACTGCAAGGTGGTCCTGCCTGTGTAGAATGATGACTTGAATGATAACTGTATGTGCACTTGATTGTGCTGTATTATACAATGGGTGGGTCTAATCCTGAATGCTGATTGGTTAAAACCGCATTCCAGACGGTGTCTTTTTAAGCAATAAGGCCCGAGGGGGTGTGGTATGTGGGAAATATACCACGGCTCAGGGCTGTTCTTAAGCACTACACAACGCGGAGTGCCTGGATACAGCCCTTAGCCGTGGTATATTGGCCATATACCACAAACCTCCGAGGTGCCTTATTGCTATTATAAACTGCTTACCAACATAATTAGAGTAGTAAAAAGGAATGTTTGTCATACCCGTGGTAGACAGTCTGATATACCATGGCTGTCAGCCAATCAGCATTCAGGGCTCAAACCACCCAGTTTATAAGCAATCCACTATCCATAAAAATGATGCTCATTCATGATTTCGACTGGCTGAGAAATGCTGTCTGTCTGATCCCAACTCCCAACTGGTTTATTACTATGTGACAGTTTGAGATCAAATTTGTATATTGAAACAATGTTGTAAATGTCGTAGAGACAAACAGCAAGGTTTATACAAATCAGCTTCAATTTGAAGTGATTGTGTTAGCTGTGTTGTTGGCTAGCTCCTCTGAACAACAGTGTCCTGACGAGAGAGCACATTTTCAAAGCCAGGCAAAGTCGCGCATCATTAGCTCATTGTTATGGATGTATCCAAATAAATGTCACTAGAAAACAGCTTACACAAATGCAAAAGAAGCTACTGTTGTTATTCTGGCCGGACTTTTTGACGGGACTGTAAATTAGCCGTAGTTGGCTAGCTAGCTAGCAAGGGATAAGAACGTTGCCCGCCAGTATGGCAATGGAACATTTAGAACGGACGACAGGGTCGCGTCCATAGATACAGAACAAAAAGAATGACTGGATTTTGTCTATAGAACAAAGGACCAGGCGGTTTGGGAAGCAGCACTAGTTCTGTGTCGGGACTATATGTTGTGGAAGGGTGCAATAGTAAGAATAAATTAATCAAAATAACGTTGTTTTTTTTTTGCTTCAAGTCTCAAATCAAATTGTATTTGTCACATGCTCCGAAAACAACAGGTGTAGACCTTAGTGAAATGCTTACTTACAAGCCCTTAACCAACAATGCTTTAAGTTAATAAAAAAATATAAGGGTTAAGTAAAAAATAGATTAAAAAAAATAGATAAAAGAAGTAAAAAAATAACAAATAATTAAACAGCAGCAGTATGTGTGGGGGCACCGGTTAGTCGAGGTAATTGAGGTAATATGTACATGTAGGTAGAGTTAAAGTGACTGCATAGATTATAAACAGAGTGTAGCAGCAGCATAAAAGAGGGCTCTGGGTTGTCCTTTGATTAGCTGTTCAGGAGTCTTATGGTTTAGGAGTAGAAGCTATCATTAATCCTCCTTGAGCTAATTTATTCTTGATTAAGGGTATTGCAGCCCAGTTGTACATGTTATGTTCTTTACACATTGTGGTGACATTGCTGTTCTATAATCACAGGATACACGCACATACACTACATGACCAAAAGTATGTGCTATTCAAACATCTCATTCCAAAATTATTATTAGGGCTCCAATTCATCCCAAAAGGTGTTCGATGGGGTTGAGGTCAGGGTTCCATGAAAAACAGCCCCAGACCATTATTCATCCTCCACCAAACTTTACAGTTAGCACTATGCATTTGGACAGGCAGCGTTCTCCTGTCATCCGCCAAACCCACTTTTCCGGCTGAGCCGTTGCTGCTCCTAGACGTTTCCACTTCACAATAACAGCACTAGCAGAGCAGAAATTTGACAAACTGACTTGTTGGAAAGGTGGCATCCTATGACGGTTCCACATTGAAAGTCCCTGAGCTCTTCAGTAAGGCCATTCTAGTGCCAATGTTTGTCTATGGAGATTGCATGGCTGTGGGCTTGATTTTATACACCTGTCAGCAACAGGTGTGGCTGAAATAACCCAAATGTACTAATTTGAAGGGGTGTCCACATACTTTTTTACATATAGTGTGTTACACACTTTGAGCAGCAAACTGTATTATTTGACCAGACATTAATAATCTGTTTTTACTTTTCATTAAAAATATTGCCAAAGGTTATATTTCTCTGGAAGTAGGTTGATTAACTACTAGCAGCATTATGAGTATCGAGCCACTGACCAGACCCTAGTTGCTCCTTATTACTCAGATGACATTAGTAGTTATGGCAATGACCGTGTCCACTCTGACGATAGCGACACTCCCCTACTGAGAAGATCTGCTGAGACAAGGTATGATCTCACAAAGACCCCCCCACTTCGCCTACCCCCTCATTCAGACATGAGGAAGTCCACAGCTAGGAGGCGAACAACCCCAACCAGGACTGAGGTAATGAGCGATGATGTGATTAACACACCTGCATTGTGGTAGAACATATTATTAGGAGTGACACCACTACAAAATAGCGGCTACGTTCCTTCTCAGGGAAAGTACCAAAGTACCAAAGCCCCCAGGTGAAGCTGACTTTGAGACATGGTGTCTGCATGTTGAACTGATGTTTCAAGATTGCCCCACTACATACCTACAGGGGCGGTGGATCCTGGAGAGTCTGCTTCCTCCAGCTTCAGACGTGATGAGTCTACTTGGCTCCTCTGCATCCCCAAGAGCCTACATGAAGCTACTCGATTCATTTTATGGACTAGTAGAGGATGGTGATGAGATACTCGCCAGGTTCATGAAGAAAATTAAGGTGACAGGGCATCAGAATATCGACAGAGGCTGCAGTTGCTTCTAAGTACTGCTGTGAAGAGGAAGGGAGTGAAACGGGCTGACGCAAACCATCAGCTAGTGAAACAGTTTAGTCATGGCTGCTGGGACCACTAAGTCTAGGCTTGGGCGCTATACTGTATATACCATATAACGGGGTGATGTTTTTTCAATACCGTTTAAACTATTTATTTGAAAAATAAATTTGAATATTTGTGGCTACTTTTTAAATAAATACCTGCAGTCAACTTGTGCAATATGCCAGGAGAAAAGATTGCGTTTTTCATTTCACCTATCATATAATTGTTTCATTATCAAGCTAACCGCACAAAGATGAGAGACCGGAGCCTTGTGAGACACTCACTCTTCCAAAATCAAGTTATGAGTCACTCACTCTTCCAAAATCAAGTTGTGAGTCACTCACTCTTCCAAAATCAAGTTGTGAGTCACTCACTGTTCCAAAATCAAGCTTTGCTTGGTAACAGCAGAGAGCCCCTCCTGGATCAAGATATTTGTTTTGTGCGTACAGCAAACTGTGAGTAGCATTTTTTTGTTTTGTTACTTGTTACTTTGTTACTTGTGTTACTTGTATAACTTTATGAGCTGGGATGTCAGTCCATACTTCATACTTCAAATGTTTCCAATGCATTTAGTTAGTTATTAGATTTGACATATACTCGTTAGCATTGCTAACCTTTGAATTACTCAGTGGGGTTTGTTCAGTGCCGGTATTACTGAATATCTGGTATGGCACAAGGTCAGTATGAAGGTATGACAATCTGGATACCACCAGTCATCGAAAAAAGTACTCAATTATTGTACTTAAGTGAAAGTCGCTCATTAGAATACTACTTGAGTACAAGTCTAAAAGTATTTGGTTATAAATATAGTTAAGTATCAAAAGTAAATGTAATTGCTAAAATATACTTAAGTATCAAAATATCACATTTCTTATATTAAGCACCATTTTCAAGTTTTTTAAATCTATGGATAGCAAGGTGCACACTCCAACACTCAGACATTATTTACCAAAGAAGCATGTGTGTTTAGTGAGTCCGAGAGATCAGAGATAGTAGGGATGACCAGGGATGTTCTCTTGATAAGTGCGTGAATTGGACCATTTCCCTTTTCTGCTTAGCACTCAAAATGTAATGAGTACTTTTGGATGTCAGGGAAAATGTATAGAGTAAAATCTATTTAAAAAAAATCAGGAATGTATTGAAGTAAAAGTAGTCAAAAATATAAATACCCCTCAAAAACAACTTAGGTAGTACTTTAAAGTATTTTTACTTAAGTACTTTACACCACTGGATACCGCCCAAGCCTAACTCACTCCTTGTTAGTCTGCAGCTGGACGTCAAGACAGAGACATCCCTTGACTCTTCAGAGCTTTGACTCCAGATGAGAACCAAAGAGGATAGGAGAGCCACCAAATTGACCCAATGCCCCGCCACCTCAGGAGCACCAAAGTGAGGCCTATTGTCGGGGTCTACTCTGTGATGTCTGACGTCTCTCCCTACGATGACATTCTGTACAGTTCATAAAATGAATGCTTGTGACAAAAAGAAAATAGGAACATTTATTGAGCTTTATTGACACAAAGCGTACAAAAACAGACAATTTATAGCTTGAAACTCCATGTCAACAGTCCTATCTGTGTCTGTACCTGTTTCTCTGTCCCTGTTTCTCTGTCTCTGTCCTGTCCCTGTTTTTCAGTTGCTGTTACTCTGTCCCTGTCTCTGTTTCTCTGTCTCTGTTTCTCTGTCTCTGTCCTGTGTCTGTTTCTCTGTCGCTGTTACTCTGTCCCTGTCTCTGATTCTCTGTCCCTATCTCTGTTTCTCTGTCTCTGTCCTGTGTCTGTTTCTCTGTCGCTGTTACTCTGTCCCAGTCTCTGTTTCTCTGTCTCTGTCCTGTCGCTGTTACTCTGTCCCTGTCTCAAATTCTCTGTCCCTGCCCCACTTGTTGTTGTCATTGACTTGAATGGCAGATGTCACACACCTTTCTGAACACCTCACTCTTCTTTTTTTTATTGGCCATGTAAAACATTTTCCCAAGGTGCCTGTAGTCGACCTCCTCCTGCGATTGTCCATCTACTGCCACCCTGCAACACATATCCAGCTAGAGGTATTTTAGTCTGTTCCTTTGGGGTGTCTTGACCTATTGAAAATACAGAGTGCAGGAATGTAGAAAGGGACAGAGAGAGGGACAGCATGCATTTAATCTATTTGTTGTTTTGTGGTGCTGTAAAAACATACAATTATATTATTTACATTAAAAAGCTCTAATTGAATTTATTATGTAACCAGAGCTGTCACACTAAGATTAGCATATACAGCGAGGGAAAAAAGTAGTTGATCCCCTGCTGATTTTGTACATTTGCCCACTGACAAAGAAATGATCAGTCTATAATTTTAATGGTAGGTTTATTTGAACAGTGAGAGACAGAATAACAACAACAAAAAATCCAGAAGAACACATGTCAAAAATGTTTTAAATTGATTTGCACAAGGTGCACCTGTGTAATGATCATGCTGTATAATCAGTTTCTTGATATGCCACACCTGTCAGGTGGATTGATTATTTTGTAAATGAGAAATTATCTCTAACAGGGATGTAAACAACATTTTAGAGAAATAAGCTCTTTGTACATATGGGACATTTTTGGGATCTTTTATTTCAGCTCAACTTTACATGTTGTGTTGACATTTTTTTTTTTGTATATACAGAGTTATGAGTAGGAGAAGAAGGCTCATTAATTGTACAGACAAAAAAAAATCAAACTAGCAAGTATAACTGAAACTGAGAAGTGTGATGACATTATCTTTCAATAACGACACTTGATGTTGTAAACACATTCCCGATACAAATATTGAATAATATCAACATTTTCAAAATGCATATATATCGTAATAAGTTGCAAGGGTTCACAATTATTATCAAATGGTCAAATTATGAAAGACCGTCCTAAAGACATGCGAGGGAAAACAATGTCAACAATTCAAGAATGCAGAGTACATAAGTGACATATTCTCATATTGTTGAACAGGTAGTGGGTCTCCCCTTCTGCAGTCTGTTTAGGTACACACACCCTTTCTTCACATACACCACCCACAACATTCATATTGGATCCTATGCCACTCTGGGCTTGTGTGGGTGGAACAGGCTTTGGTTTGTGAACCTCTGTCTGTGTGAGATCGCATGTCCCCTTCTTATTGGAGAGAGAGCCACACGGTGGCAGGAGATGGCACAGCATGGGACGGGATCTCGATCGCTGCATCGCCCCTCCACTACCTCCCCCACCATCCTCCCAGCCTTTGATCTGTCTCTCATTACTCTGCTGGCATGCTAGCACTTTCTCCATTTCCATGGTAACGGCTCATTCTTGTTTACCCCCTTGTGAAAACAATACCTGATCTATCCTCTCTGTTTTCTCTTTCAAGACTGTGAAGGGAGTTGTGATTATTTGTCTTTATGGCACATCTATTGCCTTTGGTTTGGTATCTTTACAGTAGATATGTGTGGCATGTGAACATCATACTGTTCAGATGATCAAAGAAATTATGTTGAAATAGCAATCAGTGTAATTACTGTATGTGTGCACCTAAGCTTCTTCAATGGTCATAAACGTTGTGAGTGGATTGGCTCACAAAGTAAATAATCCCACTAATGATGTATACTGATCAAAAATATAAACGCAACATGTAAAGTGTTGGTCCCATTTTTCATGAGCTGATGAGTATTTCTGTCTGTAATAAAGCCCTTTTTTGGGGAGAAAAATAATCATTCTGATTGGCTGGGCCTGGCTCCCCAGTGGATGGACCTGGCTCCCAAGTGGGTGGGCCTATGCCCTCGCAGGCCTACCCATGGCTGTGCCCTTGCCCAATCGTGAAATCCATAGATTAGAGCCTAATGAATGTATTTCAATTGACTGATGTCATTCTATGAACTGTAACTCAGTAAAACCTTTAAATTGTTGCATGTTGCATGTATATTTTTGTTCAGTATACATGTGTCAATGTGAGAAATGGACTTCATATAAACGACCACATAGGCTACAACTCTGCAAAAGCACTGTAGGTTTACAAGACATCATTGAATTCATCACAGCTCGCCATAAATTGTTTGGGTTATTTAAGGAAGATGAGTGGAAAAATATGCGATTTCTCTCTCAATTGGATTAAGAATATGATTGTTGTTACCAGATCTCCCTGTTTTATATCTACATCAAAACAACAATTCGTACTAAAAGTAGCGTTACGTTGAAAAGTATCACTTTCATCAGCTATCTATTACTTTTGACTGCTCGATATTGTCAGGATCAACTAGTATGGTATGTCCCCATAATCCTTTGCGCGTCACAATAGTTGCCAGTCATTCTGCCGACGAGACGAATGTGAGTGTTGAATGGAGTCAAATAAATGTGAATTCTACGTAGTTTATTTTGACATGTCTTATTGATAGTTACGTTTACTTGCACGTTTAATTTCAGACAGTATGAAAGAGACAACAGCCAAGAGACGCGAGAAATCCAAGGACTCCAAAGCTGATAAACAGAAGGATGCGGGCCCCGAGCCGCAGGATGTGGAGATGCCGGAGGAAGACTCTGCTACTGCAGAGAAGAAACCCAAGGAACTTGATACCCTCACACTTGAAGGTAGCTTAGCTAGATGGTTAGCTGAGCTATAACAGAAATGCTGAAAAGGATACATTCAAACTTAATGTCAGATACTGAATATTGCAACTGCTTCGTGTTTTTGCTACCTACTGTACTTAATGTTAGTTAGCTAGTTAGCGTTAGCAAGCAGTTGTTAGCCAATGTAACTAGCTAACGTTAGCTTATTTGCCCGGTTTAATTGGCAATATTTTCGTCAAATGTAGCTATACTGGAAGAATATAGTTAGCTGACCTAGTTAGCCTGCTTACTATATGGTCTGACTAACTGCGTTAACGCAGGTCTGACTTGTATTCACTCGCTGTAGTTAACTAGCTAGGTAGCTAACGTTAGTAACAAAAACAAACCCCCCTAGTCATAGCTAGCCAGCTAGTGAATTAATCAGTTTGCTAACAATGTTTACTTCAATGTGTGTCAGTTGGAAATCACTACTGTCAAAGCAGTACATTTATATTTTTGTATCTCTAATTGTAGCTACCTAGCTTGCCATGTCAGTAACTACATTGTATTTTAAATTATTTTCAGTTTTGAGATGAGTGAAAGAACTGACATTAGATGTCTGATGTTTTTGTATCACTCTATCATAAGTCTCTCCTTATGACCTTACTCCCCCTCTCCCTTTGCAGACATCAAGGAGCATGTAAAGCAGATAGAGAAGGCCGTGTCGGGCAAGGAGCCTCGCTTTGTGCTGAGGGCCTTGCGTGCCCTGCCCTCCACCAGCCGCCGCCTCAACCCCAATGTGCTGCACAAGGCTGTGTCTGGCTTCTACACCTCCAATGCCGCCGGCAAGGAGTTCCTACTCAGCTTCCTGGAGGAGGTACGATGAGCACAGATAGTATTAGATAGAAAAGACTCTGGTACTACTATTACTATTGCTGAGAAACCTTGGCTATAAACTATTACTCATGGCCTTTTTCACTCTGTCTCCTTTGGTCACTTTCTGTCTGGTTCCGTCTTTTTCCCTCCTCTACCCACACCCTCTCCCCTCCATCTAATTGCATCCATCCAGCCCATGGACACCGAGGGAGATGTCCAGTTCAGGCCTCGTACAGGAAAGGCAGCTGCCACCCCCCTGATCCCTGAGGCGGAGGCCTACCTGCAGCTGCTCCTGGTGGTTTACCTCACCAACAACAAACGCTACACAGAGGTGGGCTGACTGAGCTCACACGCGCTCTCTCTCTCATGCATGCCCAGTACATATTTATATTGGATTGAGCTCTGATTTCTCTTTGGTTTTACATTGCTCACCATCATACCATAGTCCTTAGAAATAAGTTATGACTGGGTCAATGCCCGACTGCCTGTCTTGGTCGTTAGCTTCTCACTTTTCTCTCTGTAGGCCCAGAAGGTGTCAGACGAGCTCTTGCAGAAGATCGGCCCTCAGAATCGGCGGGCTCTGGACCTGGTGGCTGCTAAGTGTTACTACTACCACTCCCGCGTCTACGAGTTCCTCAACCAACTGGACACCGTGCGTAGGTAAGCCCACCAATACTTTCACTGACTGTTTTTGTTTTTTCTGACTTAAACAGATGGGGAAAAATTGAATTTGTTTCAAAAGGCAATAGGCCAGTTTGGAACCTGTCAATATGTAATGCCTGTGATCGATTTTTAAACAAATTAAAACCCTTCTTGCACAGTTTCCTGCACACGCGCCTGAGGACAGCCACCTTGCGGCACGACGCCGACGGCCAGGCCACGCTGCTCAACCTGCTGCTGAGGAACTACCTGCAGTACAACCTGTACGACCAGGCTGAGAAGCTGGTGTCCAAGTCAGTCTTCCCCGAGCTGGCCAACAACAACGAGTGGGCCCGCTACCTCTACTATACAGGTGAGGGGGAGGAGCCCTAAGCATACCAATTTCTGTTGAAATAAAGCATCACCTGTGATAAAACTGTAAACATTTTATTATTTGACGACATCAGAAGTTTAGTTTAATCACATTCAATTGAATTATCAGGCCACTATGCCTCTACAGATTTTGAAGTGACTATAAGAAACTTCCTCAGAATATGAATTAATTTGTAGTTATGGCCTTAGTTTGAAGTTATTCATACTTTTACTTTTGATACTTATGTAGATTTTAGCAATTACATTTACCTTTGAGAAGTAATTAAGTATATTTAAAACCAAATACTTTTACTCAAGTAGGTTTTTACTGGGTGACTTTTACTTGAGTAATTTTCTATTAAGGTATCTTTTACTTTTACTAAACTATGACAATCGGGTATTTTTTTCCACCACTGCTCAATCGCCCCTCCAGGTCGTATCAAGGCTATCCAGCTGGAATACACAGAGGCCAGGAGGACCCTGACCAACGCCTTGAGGAAGGCCCCCCAACACACAGCTGTGGGCTTCAAACAGACAGTCAGTACACACGGCATGCAGTTTTCCCTAAGTGCAATTATTACATTTCAGTCTTTTAGCAGACACTCTTATCCAGAGCGACTTATAGAAGCAATTTGGATTAAGAACCTTGCTCAAGGGCATAGCTGATAGATTTTTCACTGTCACACGCATTTAAAATGGCGACCTTTTGGTTACTGGTCCAACTCTCTTAATCACTAGGCTACCTTAAGTGTATTTTTTAAATTATATAAAAAATGTTAAAAAGGTTTTACGGTTGTTGCTCAAACTTTATTTATATAGCACATTTCTTACAGGGAGTGATGCATTTCTTTTTTTAAATATATAATATTTCGTTTTACATTTTTCCTAATTTTCTTTCTCCCCTTCATATACAAACCTACACACACAAACAACAACTTAGACGCACGCAATATCATCTCATCTGCCAAGACCCGCATGCTCATAATTCAGCAGATGCATATCAAAGGGCTTAACAAATGTTCACATCTCTCTATCCCTATCAGGTCCACAAGTTGCTGATTGTGGTGGAGCTGTTGCTTGGGGAGATCCCAGACAGGCTGCAGTTCCGCCAGGCTCCACTGAAGAGATCCCTAGCGCCCTATTTCCTGCTCACCCAGGGTAAGTTGTCGGAAAGCTGGGTCATGAGAATGCATTTTAAGTGTGAGTAAGATTTCAACCCTGGTCTCTGTTCCCACACAGCTGTCAGGACGGGTAACCTTGCCAAGTTCAACCAGGCCCTGGATCAGTTTGGAGAGAAGTTCCAGGCAGACGGCACCTACACCTTGATCATCCGCCTGCGACACAATGTCATCAAGACAGGTCAGTGACCAGGCCTTTCACTTCGGGCTCTTCTTCCACATTCTCAGATGGCTTCCTCTTCTTTTTAAGTGTTTGGTCATGGCTCTTCTTTTTTAATACCTGAATGACTTGTTGATATTTAAAACCATCTCTCCCTGTAGGTGTGCGTATGATCAGCCTGTCATACTCTCGTATATCCCTGGCAGACATCGCTCAGAAGCTGCAGCTGGACAGTCCAGAGGATGCTGAGTTCATAGTGGCCAAGGTAACATGACATACTACAGCCATACTCAGTTGGTGGACTTTTATCCGAACCCAGATTGGGGTCAACACGGTCTAGGGGCGTGGATCAGAACCAGTCAGTATCTGATGTGACCATTTGCCTCATGCAGCGCGACACATGTCCTTCGCATACAGTTGATCAGGCTGTTGATTTTGGCTTGTGGAATGTTGTCCCACTCCTCTTCAATGGCTGTGCGAAGTTGCTGGGTCTTGATGGGAACTGGATCACGCTCTCATACATGTCAATCCACAACATCCCAAACGTGCTCAATGGGTGACGTGTCTGAGTATGCAGGCTATGGAAGAACTGGGACATTTTCAGCTTCCAGGAATTGTTTACAGATTCTTGCGACATGGCATTTTCATGATTTAAAAATGAGGTGATTACGGCGCATGAATGGCACAACAATGGGCCTCAGGATCACATCACGATATCTCTGGGCATTCAAATTGACATCGATAAAATGCAATTGTGTTTGTTGTCCGTAGCTTATGCCTGCCCATACCATAATCCCACCGCCACCATGGGGCATTCTCTTCACAACATTGACATCAGCAAACCGCTCGCCCACACGACTCCATACACACTTTCTGCCATCTACTCGGTACAATTGAAACCGGGATTCATCTGTGAAGAGCACACTTCTCCAGCGTGCCAGTGGCCATCGAAGGTGAGCAATTATCCACCGAAGTCTGTTAGGACGTTGAACTGCAGTCAGGTCAAGATTCTGGTGAGGATGACGAGAACGCAATTGAGCTTCCCTGTGACTGTTTCTGACAGTTTGTGCAGAAATTATTTTGCTGTGCATACCCACAGTTTTATCAGCTGCCCGGGTGGCTGGTCTCAGACAATCCCGTAGGTGAAAAAGCAGAGTGTGGAGGTCCTGGGCTGGCGTGGTTACATGTGGTCTGCGGTCGTGAGGCCAGTTGGACTGACAAATTCTCTAAAATGACGGGGGCGGCTTATGGTAGAGAAATGAACATTACAGCTCTGCTGGAAATTCCTGTAGTCAGCATGCCAATTGCGCTCTCCCTTAACTTGAGACATGGCTTTGTGCGCTTGTGTAATGATCATGCTGTTTAATAATCAGCTTCTTGATATGCCAAACCTGCCAGGTGACTGGACAAAGGAGAAATGCTCAATAACAGGGATGTAAATAAATTTGCATCACATTTGAGAGAAGCTTTTTGTGCGTATAAAAAATGTATGGGGTCTTTTATTTCAGTTAATGAAACATGGGATCAACACTTTTTTTTGCGTTTTATGTTTTTGTTCAGTGTATATATTGTACCTTTACCTTAAGATCATGGTGTATCCCCACCTCCTGCTCTACATCAACTCCTGCAAGTATTTCCTAAAGATCATTAATAGAAAAGCACACCGCTTCTGTGTGGTAAATATGGCATGCAGTCCTCAACTGTCCTAAGCCACCGGTGGCAATGGAAAACTACCTCAGTCTCTTACTGATTTCTCTCCTGACATCCCTCTTTTCCAGGCTATCCGTGATGGGGTGATCGAAGCCAGCATCAACCATGAGAAAGGCTATGTTCAGTCTAAAGAGACCATGGATATCTACGGTACCAGGGAGCCCCAGCTGGCCTTCCACCAGAGGATCTCCTTCTGCCTGGACATACACAATATGTCTGTCAAGGCCATGAGGTTTCCACCCAAGGCTTACAACAAGGACCTAGAATCAGCAGAGGTGTGTACCAACCTTGTACTACTCCATGTATTAGCCCCTGAAATTGACCCTCGTGAGAGTTCTGTTGGAGACGGTAGGAAATTGTTCTTTATATCTGTTCTACTGAACTACCAGTATACTATATTTTACTGTTGTGACCACAAGGGGGTAGTGTAGTCAACTACTTTTTGTCAAATGTTATATTTGGGGCTAGAATTTCAGACTAGATGCATACTATCATTTTAAAATGATTGCAATTTGCAAACTTAATAGTTTTAAAGATGCACGATGCATAAATTACTCCGCCATTTTCTGGTTGCTGAGTCTAATAGTTCGCCTAATTTCAGTTTGAGAATCATTGTACCATCTAAACCACTGAAAAATATTTTCCATAACCAAAAATATTATACACTGCTCAAAAAAATAAAGGGAACACTTAAACAACACAATGTAACTCCAAGTCAATCACACTTCTGTAAAATCAAACTGTCCACTTAGGAAGCAACACTGATTGACAATAAATTTCACATGCTTCCTGGCTGATGTTTTGGTCACTTTTGAATGCTGGCAGTGCTTTCACTCAAGTGGTAGCATGAGACGGAGTCTACAACCCACACAAGTGGCTCAGGTAGTGCAGCTCATCCAGGATGGAACATCAATGCGAGCTGTGGCAAGAAGGTTTGCTGTGTCTGTCAGCGTAGTGTCCAGAGCATGGAGGCGCTACCAGGAGACAGGCCAGTACATCAGGAGGCCGTAGGAGGGCAACAACCCAGCAGCAGGACCGCTACCTCTGCCTTTGTGCAAGGAGGAGCACTGCCAGAGCCCTGCAAAATGACCTCCAGCAGGCCACAAATGTACATGTGTCTGCTCAAACGGTCAGAAACAGACTCCATGAGTGTGGTATGAGGGCCTGACGTCCACAGGTGGGGGTTGTGCTTACAGCCCAACACCGTGCAGGACGTTTGGCATTTGCCAGAGAACACCAAGATTGGCAAATTCGCCACTGGCGCCTTGTGCTCTAAACAGATGAAAGCAGGTTCACACTGACCACATGTGACAGAGTCTGGAGATGCCGTGGAGAAGATTCTGCTGCCTGCAACATCCTCCAGCATGACCGGTTTGGCGGTGGGTCCGTCATGGTGTGGGGTGGCATTTCTTTGGGGGGCCGCACAGCCCTCCATGTACTCGCCAGAGGTAGCCTGACTGCCATTAGGTACCGAGATGAGATCCTCAGACCCCTTGTGAGACCATATGCTGGTGTGGTTGGCCCTGGGTTCCTCCTAATGCAAGACAATGCTAGACCTCATGTGGCTGGAGTGTGTCAGCAGTTCCTGCAAGAGGAAGGCATTGATGCTATGGACTGGCCCTCCCGTTCCCCAGACCTGAATCCAATTGAGCACATCTGGGACATCATGTCTCGCTCCATGCACCACAGACTGTCCAGGAATTGGGGGATGCTTTAGTCCAGGTCTGGGAGGAGATCCCTCAGGAGACCATCCACCACCTTATCAGGAGCATGCCCAGGCGTTGTAGGGAGGTCATACAGGCACGTGGAGGCCACACACACTACTGAGCCTCATTTTGACTTGTTTAAAGGACATTACATCAAAGTTGGAACCGCCTGTAGTGTGGGTTTCCACTTTAATTTTGAGTGTGACTCCAAATCCAGACCTCCATGGGTTGATAAATTTGATTTCCATTGATAATTTTTGTTTGATTTTGTTGTCAGCACATTCAACTATGTAAAGAAAAAAGTATTTAATAAGAATATTTCATTCATTCAGATCTAGGATGTGTTATTTTAGTGTTCCCTTTATTTTTTTGAGCAGTGTATTTTCAGCTATTTGAAGCTGATGTACATAACCAAATTTTAAGATTGGGATGCATAGAAATAACACGCACAGAACAGATCTACCGCTTAAACTTGCTTTCAATGAGAGTGACAGATCTATAACATACATTTCTGTGTGAATTTGGTCAGGTCTCCCAAAAAAGAACCTATTGCAGCTTTAATGTGTTGACATGTTCTTCTGTGTGTTTACATTTCAGGAGCGCAGAGAGCGGGAGCAGCAGGACCTGGAGTTCGCCAAGGAGATGGCCGAAGATGACGACGACAGTTTCCCATGATCCTCTCAGGGGAGCAAGTGCAAGGATGCCTTGATGTTTTTTCCCTTTCTCTCCCCCTCCATCCTCCCTCTTGTAATAGTTGTTTTTGTTTATTTCTCTGCAGGCAAAAGGCCATTATAAAGTTATATATCTATGTTAGCATTCTAACATATAATAAGAACACTTCTATTCAACCCTACCACTGGTCCTCGTTGTCCCTGCTTTTAGACTTTGCGTTTCACTGTTAACTTGCTGGTGGAAGCATTTGGTGTATCTGTACTGAGTTTGAGGCCAGCACACAAATAAACAGTCTTTGTCAATTTAATTTCTAATTTGGGGAACACTAATTTGTACAGTGAATGTCTGGAAAACTAAGAGCTGTTTGGCACAGAGCAGCTTGTATTTGTAAGCTTTTCTGTCAGGAATGATGTTGGGTCCTTGATTTGTTATTCAATATCTTGACAGCTGCCCTTTCTAAAATGCATAAATGGAAACTCATATTTCAAAATACCTTGAGGAAATCAATTAATTTGTTGGCCCTCTTGAGAACTGCGTGCCATTGAGCTCAACTAGTTAGATTTCTCTGCCTCATTGTTCACAGCTCCTGTTCCTTCCTCTGAGTTCTTCATTTAGCGCCCTCTTCCTCCTACCTCAGGGTGCATCCCAATTATCTCTGTTTTTTCAGGAAGTCTACACTTGTTCCATTCGCTTCATGGATTTTAAAAGAAATGACTGGTATAATACAGTGCATTCGGAAAGTATTCAGACCCCTCATCTTTTTCCACATTTTGTTACGTTGCAGCCTTATTCTATCTACACACAATGCCCCATAACAAAGCAAAAGCACGTTTTTAGAAAAGGTTGCAAAATTATAAATAAATGGAAATATCACATTTTACTTAAGTATTCAGACCCTTTACTCAGTACTTTGTGAGGCACCTTTGGCATCAATTACAGCCTTGAGTCTTCTTGAGTATTACGCAACAAGCTTGACAACTGTATTTGGGGAGTTTCTCCCATTCTCTGCACAACCTCTCCAGCTCTGTCAGGTTGGATGGTGAGTGTTACTGTACAGCTATTTTCAGGTTTCTGTGCGCTTAGGGTTGTTGTCCTGAACCTTTGCCCCAGTCGGAGGTCCTGAGTACTCTGTAGCAGGTTTTCATCAATGATCTCTATGTTGCGCTGTTCATCGTTCCCTCGATTCTGACTAGTCTCCCTGTCGTTTCTGAAAAACATCCCCACAGCATGATTCTGCCACCACCATGCTTCACCGTAGGGATAGTGCCAGGTTTCCTCCAGATGTGATGCTTTGCATTCAGGCCAAAGGGTTCAATCTTGGTTTCATCAGACCAGAGAATCTTGTTTCTCATGGTCTGAGAATCCTTTCGGTGCCTTCTGGTAAACTCCAAGTGGCTGTCATGTGTCTTTTACTGAGGAGTGGCTTCAGTCTGGTTACTCTACCATAAAGGCCTTATTGGTGGAATGTTGAGGAGATGGTTGTCCTTCTGGAAGGTTCTCACATCTCCACAGAGGAACTTTGGCGCTCTGTCAGTGACCATTGGGTTCCTTCTCCCCCAATTGCTCAGTTTGGCTGGATGGCCAGCTAAGGAAGAGTCTTGGTGGTTACAAATTTCTTCCATTCAAGAATATGTTCTTGGGGACCTTCAATGCTGCAGGAATGTTTTGGTACACTTCCCCAGATCTGTGCCTCGACACAATCCTGTCTCGGAGCTCTACGGACAATTCCTTCGACCGCATGGCTTTGATTTTGCTCTGACATCCATTGTCGTCTGTGGGACCTTTTATATAGACAGGTGTGTGTGCCTTTCCAAATCGTGTCCAATCATTTGAATTTACCACAGGTGGACTCCCAAGTTGTGGAAACATCTCAAGGATGATCAATGGAAACAGTCTCATAGCAAAGGGTCTGAATACTTGTGTAAATAAAGTGTTTTTTAAAATATACATTTGCAAACATTTCTAAACCCCTGTTTTCACTTTGTCATCATGGGGTATTTTGTGTAGATTTTAGGAAAACATTTCATTTTATCGGTTTTAGAATAAGGCTGTAATGTAACAATGTGATCTAAGGGAATACTTTCCCGAATGCACTGTAAACAAATCATAATGCATTCATCTACCAGTCATTTCCTGTCAAATTAATGAAGCGAAGTGAACAAATACCCATGCCAACACCAATCCAGTGCTTTTCAATATGTGGAGACTAGTGAATGAGTCATACTTCAGGAGGTGGGAGAGATTATTGGGACACAACCCTAGACATACAGTTAAAGGCCCTTTGCAAGGTAAGGTCATTTGTGGAAAGTCAGTTTAATTTGTACACCAATTACCATTGCATCTATGAAAATAAAAAATGTTTGTCTTTGGTAAAGCGTGACAGTAGAACCTTGGTGCATGTTTTGGCCATTTATCAATCCATTGTATTATAAAAAATCTATACACCTACTGGCTGCTTGTGATCATTTGTCAATGTGTTTTCATTTGTTAAATTAAGATATAGAATTTGATAATACTTCAGAAAGTTGATAGGTTCAAAGTGGACAAGATTTCAAGAGCACAAAATCTAGAGCACCTTGCTTGATTACTCAATCGCTAAGGTGACAATTGAATATTAAAATGTCAAGGTGCTCTGCAAAATGGATTGATCATATTGTCAGGGACCAGTCATAATGATTCATTCAATATTCACGAGCTTAGCATTACAGGTATGCACAACAACTGGAAAAGGCCTAGCCTACATTAGAAAAAATATATACCACCAAAAGAAGCATAAAGCGCTGTCATGCCAATTCTTGAAGCAATATAGGTTATTCATGAACGGCATGGTAAATGGTACACTAAGACGCTGAGAATGAGGTCAGTTATTGCCTAAAAAGTATTTGTAGTCAAGAACAGCGAGCACACCTTGCAATCAAGATGTGTGTGGGCCTGCTGTCAATTGCGCAATGCACGTAGCCTGAAGTAAGACGACTTGACTTGCTGCTGATAAAACGATTTCATAAATGGGGATATTCGGCTTTAATATGCAAGCATTTGGTAAAGCAACCGTATATCCTTTGTATATGCCTACTCAGAGGGTAGCATACGTAAAACGAGGAATTGCTACAACTAGAGTTGTGAAATTATGTACATATATTTTTCCTGAGTAATGTAGCCCTACATGAACGTCACTGAAAATGTTTGAGTCATGGCTCGCCATGATGTCAACAGCTACACGTGCGAACTTTCTCCGCAGTGTATTTGGAGCGCAGATAGCTACTTTCAAGCATAGCCTATTGTCCGCAGCGCGACTGTTTACTTCAGGCTATCGAATTTAATCAAAAACTCATGTTACATTCTTTCTGAATTATAGGCTACAACTAATTTCCCATTCACAAATGTAAATTAAAGAGTAAAAAAAATTATAGCAATTATAGCCTATAGGCCTGTTAATCAAGTCAAGTCACCAGCTAGGCCTTTTTAAAGTGGATTTCATCATTTTCAACACGCTTTATAAATAAAACGTTGTTTAATAGATGGGGTTAAGACACAGACAGTTAAACATCAGGGAGTGCTGTAGGGCAGGTGCGACAGTAAGTCCAGACATTGACAGCCAGGTGGAGGTGGAGGGATCACCGGGTAGAACAGTGGATCCAATCAACATAAGGCAATTCATAGCTTTGTTTCATTTATTTGATTCATTATGTGCAGCTCAAAGTGCTTCACAATAAGAAATAGGAAATAAAATAATATTGGCCAGTTAAATACAAATAATAGCATTATAATAGATGTAAAACAGCAAAATAAAACAATTAGGCTTAGCCTATATATCGTTTCTGTATTGATAGCCTAATAGGCAAGTTGTCTTTTTTTTAAATCATAAACGCAGTTTTAATCACATGGATTATATATTTGCTCATGTTCTGATTTTCAAATCAAATTTTATTGGTCACATAAACATGGTTAGCATGCGAGTATAGCGAAATGCTTGTGCATCTAGTTCTGACAGTGCAGTAATATCTAACAAGTAATCTAACAATTCCACAACTACCTAATACACACATGGATGGAATAAGAATGTGTACATATAAATATATGGATGATCGATGACTGAGCAGCATAGGCAAGATGCAATAGATGGTATAAAATACAGCATATACATATGAGATGAGTCATGTAAGATATGTCAACATTATTAAAGTGGTATTATTTAAAGTGAATGCATGCCTAGCTATCACAAGGTCAGCCGGAGGTAAATCCTATTCTCTCAAGGAATTTGATTCAAGATGTAATGTAATCTCATTTCCGATTGAGCCTACATAGGCAGCTTTTAGCGTGAATTCAGTCTCCGCTAAAGCGAGAACATTGCCTGTAAATTTCAATCACGCTGTAAAACAGGACTTCCGCAATGTAGATTGAATAGAGACCAAATTATTAGTCACTCACTATTGCAGGTATACAATGACCCTTCAGTGGAAATTCCCATGAATCGTACTATCATTCATATAAATACTTCAAGTCTCCTTCAAGTCTTTAGCAAAATAGACTAACCATACTGACACGGAATGAACACTCTCAAAAGTAAGTGATATTTTATCTTATAGAATGTATAAATACATTTGACTAGGACACTCTTAATGAGTGCATTTGTTCTGCTTGATGCAACTTTTTTTTAAACTTGGAAACAATATTTTGTTTTTTAAAATTATTGTCTGAAGAAAGTCATAATAGCTTGGACATATTTTGAGTGGTTGTCTCCAGGTATTTTTATTGTGCATGGATACCGCGTAACTCAATGCACTATATTTGGCACGCGCTACTTTCTTGCTTACGGTTCTGCGCTGCACTGGCTGTACGTCATAGTTCAACTTGTTAAGGATCTGTAGCATTGTAGAGTCGTTCTGCAGCTGTTTTTTCCTTTCTCAAAGTTGTAGGTCTTCTCTGCTGTTCAGCTTTTCTGGTCCGGTCCGCGCATATTCCAGAGAAATCAATGGACGCAAGGAGTTTGGTCGAAAAAATATTAGGCAACATCCCTGTGGTTCACGAGTCTAGTGTCAAAATCATGGTAAGTCTATGGGAGGGCGATGGTGTCCTGTTCTTACCTGGTGTGTATTGTCTTTACTGCATGTAATTTATCGCAAACGTCTATGGGTAAAATTACGCAGCTTTGCATGGTCTTTAATGCTCAATTTGAGTTGAAATCACGTTGACCGTTTGATGAATTTGTATCATGCAAATATTGTGGTTTGTTTTAGCAAAAAAACACCCCTAGCACGCGACAGGCCACATTTTAAACTAAAGAATGCAAAGCATGTATCTAACAAAGATCAATATCACCTTTAGCTGCAGCTACATTTAGTCAATTCAATCATGCCTTGTAGCTGCAGGCCAATTAAGGAAAATATAGGTTTAATTAAAATGCTAATCAGATGCATTTCTTTGTGCATTTACACTTGCAGTGGTTGGTTTTACATCCAGTCATGACCACTAACACCACAGATTCCAAAAGTGCACTAACCATAACTTATCTCTGTTTTACATTTACATTGGCTCCAGCTCTATAACTTCACCACTCCTGTTCTCCTAGGGCCTGACCCTTGACCCGTCCAGCCAGTCTAGGAACATGCGGTACCAGTCCATGGTGACCTCCCTGGGCATCCCCGCAGCACCAGAACTAAGGACTGTCTGCAGACCCCTAAACCAAATCGATTTCACCCTGGTGAGTGTGCGTGTGTCAGTGCTGTTTAAGATGAGGGAGGACAATTATTTTTTTTTAATGAGCATGGCCTTATTTCTATTACAGTGTATCGGATTACTGTCATTCAAATTCCATTCACCCAGCTTAATATAACATCGCTAAGTTTAGACTACTACATGTTACAACATTTTTCCATATACCCATCTGGAGGTTGCTACAACCTAGTCTATTAATGTAAGTTCACAACGTAGGTGCACAGGTCGAGAGCCGCCTTGTACACTCTTGCCTGCATCTAGCTGATCTAGGGTGTAATCATTAGTCCAACTGTTGCAAACGAGTTTCTATTGGACAAATTCAGGTATGTTTATCCATGTTTCGTTCTGTTTGCTTCTGTTTAAGAAACACTTTTCAACTGAATCGGCAGAATGAATACACCCCTGATCACACGCAAACGCAGTTCACTTTCATAGCAGCCACATACAAACGGCATGATCACTTTTGTTGTATAATTCTATCTCACGTCTATACAATCTCCTCTCACATTTTCCCTTTGCTTGGGGACTTCAGTGCACAACACATCAGCTGAAAACCTTTTCAAGCAAATATTTATATCATAACCATTAAACGCTACATACAGCGTACATCGTTGTCATCATATTAGCTGACGTCATAGTCAACATAGCTACTATAACTAACACGCTAGTAAACCCGCTACAATCACGCAGTACAGTGTAAAGTCAGCAAGCAGTTTTGCAGTTATACCTGCCGGCCCTGGTGGCAGTAAATATTAAAACCAAACGCTAACCTTGACTTGGAAGAGTTTCAGTGTTTGATAGCCAGCTAGCTAACATAGCATCCCTCTCTTTTTGAGCCGGGTGTTTGATTAGGCTAAACTAACTAGCTGCATATTCTAGCTAAGCAAGTGAAAGTGAAAAAAATACAACAAAATATAGCGCTCTCTCTCTCTCTCTCTCTCTCTCTCTTACTTCGCCTTCAATTTTGAGGAAATTAATTTGTTCAAAACTGTTCAACTATTGTCTTTCTCTTTGAGTCAACTACCCATTTAATGCACTGCAGTGCTGGCTAGCTGTAGCGCATGCTTTCAGTTGTAGATTATTCTCTGATCCTTTGATTGGATAGCCACCATGTCAGTTCATGCTGCAAGAGCTCTGATAGGTTTGAGGAAGTTGTCATAATTACTGTGTAAGTCTGTTTGGGGGTGAGAGCCGTGACTCTCCTAGGCTTTGTATTGAAGTAAATGTACCCAGAGAAGAATGGAAACTAGCTCTCCTCCAGCTACACCATGGTGTTAACCTACAAAGTGCTGTTGAGGCTACTGTTGGGTTATCATTTGAAATACTTGCTACACCAGAAGTTAATGGTTATCTGTATGAGGAATGTATATGGTGGGGTCAATTAAGTGTGGATATGAGCCCTGGGCTTGGAGAGTTACTAAGTGAGGGAAAAGCCAATCACATGGTTGTGGTCACTGATAAGGGTGGATAGCTGTGGATTAGTGAGGAATGGGGGCTGAGGTCAGGTCACATGAAGGGAAAATTAAGTTTATTACACACATCACTTAACTTTCTGCCTAGCAACACAGATGTCATGTTTAGAGAAAAGGAGAAGAGAGTCAGCCTAAAGTCGGGTGTAAATACTCGTGCTGGTGGGAACATGTCTTTGTCTTTTCAGCTGTCTGACCCGTTGTTTGGGTAAATAAACTTGGTTTGAGCTTTTCCTAGTTGTCCATTAGTTTTTGCTCTGTTTATTTAGAACCTAACACTACTGTAGACCTTCTTTACAAAACAGTGTGTTTTAATCAATTATTTGGTGGCGTGAATATATTTCGTATTTTTATGAAACTCACTGAGAACAATGGTCCTTCCCTTCCTCCACTTGTGTGTGTGTGTGAAGGGAAAACAATGCTATGGTTCTGCTGAATGTTACAGATAGATTAATAAAGCTGACATGATTAGTTCGGACACGATTCCTTATTGGGTTGTGTCCTAGCCTACTGGACATGGTCCTGGTTAGTTGTCTGACTAGCTGTGTGCTTCTGCCTACAGGAGGTGTGTCTGAGCAGTATGTCTGCAGGGCTGCAGCTGTATCAGGATGTGCTGGGTGAGCTGAAGGAACGTGTGACCACTGACAAGGTGACAGGACTCCTGGCTGATATCAGAGACCTGCTGGCCCAGGTCAACAAGGTGAGACTGACACACACACACACACACACACACACACACACACACACACACAAACTCCCTAAGTAATAAAAAGTAGACACATGCATGCACACTGGCAGCACAAGATTATAGAGGTCCTACAATCATATCATCACACTTGAGATGTTCCTTTAGGTTAATAACCTTCTGTATGTGTTTGTTTTTGTGTTGTTCAGATGCAGGAGCCTGGCCAGATGAGCAGTGTGGCCCAGTACGAGGCCTCGGGGCTGGCCTCACGCCTCCCAGGGGATTACGAGGTTCAGGTTGCAACTCACTTTACCCTGCTGCAGCTCCGTGACTTCACACAGAACCTAAAACGCAGCCTGCGCAACGTCGAACACCTGACTTCCAGGCCAGGACAGAGGGGCTGAACTGTACTCTACAGCAGCAGCAAAACCTGTGCAGACATGGATGGGGGACCGGAGGGGGGTCGTCCGTGCCAGAAGCCTATTGGACATCTAAGGCAACTGCGTAGTGATGTAGTCACTACTGTTCCCCATCAATTGGGATAATAGCAACTGGTCAAGGACTGAGTGCCTGCTTTTCTTAATCTCTTTCTCCCCATGAGGGTTTTGTTCTTAGCTTGTTCTGCCACTCATCACCACCTCTGATTGCTTTCTCAGACTTTCCTTGAGATAAAGCAACACCGATAGCTGCCAGAGAGTGGCAAGTCCCCGACAGTCTTTGAGATACTTATTTATACTTAAAATATATATATTTATGAAGTACTGGGATATCATTTGTTTGTGTATTTGAATTCATTTGTTGTGTATGCCGGTATTTATTTGTAATGTATTTATGTATTTATACTGTATGTGTTTGTATACTGATTGATACTGTTATTCCTAGAGTAATTTCCTGATGGGTGTCAAGAGATTTGTACTGTATGTGGTTTGACAGAGAGGTCATATTTTTTTTTTATATACCAGGAGCTCTGATCTCCTTCTCTTTGTTTTATTTATTATTATATATATTTTTACAGGACAATAGGAAGTTGGAAGACATGTATAGAACAAACGGTGAGGAAGGGCTTTAGACGAACGGCCGAGTTGAGACTTGATCCCGTCGCCTTGGAGGCATGTCTGGTCTGGGAATCGAGTGTGTTACTGCTCGAACCAGACTCCGGCACGAGAGGGTTATTGGTCAATACAGTCACCCCTAGAGTCATTTCCTGGTAGGTGTGTCATTCCCTGTTTTAAGAAGTTCCTATTCTAGTTTTTATTAACACAAGACAAGTGTGAGAAGTGTGAATTGATGTTAACTGACTGTGTGTGTTTTAGTCATCACTTATAGTGTCGTAAACATCACACTTGGTGAAAGCCTAGAAAGGTATCTATTTATTTCGTCTAACCCTGATGAACTATACTCTTCACACTGAAGTATGTAAGACATTGAACATGTTCTAATGTGTGTAGTTTAAGAAGGTTGAATGGTACTTGTGACAACATACTGTATTTAGATTTTAGACTGTATTTAGGTCTAGTGTGTATCAAACGTGTCCTTGTTTAAAATGGTGATGTCATCTTATTAACAGAAAGGTTTTGTTAGTAAACCCTATGGGAAAATGACTTTCTACAATTGTACTATACTTGATCAGTTACTTGCGTTAATCAGTTGCTTCCATATATTTTGCACTAAAGTTTTTTTTTTCTCCAACAGTAATAAACCTTTAATGTGTAACAAGAAACATGTTACTTTTCTAGTCTGTTTCATCAGAATGGAAGTTACCTGGAGCAATACAGTGTACTCAGTTAAATAAAGGTAAAAAGTGTGTGTATAGATATATATATATATACTCAGGAAGGATTTCCTGCAAACACACTTGTGTGAAGCGTCCAGGCTGTTAGAATGTGATTTTGGTTGACTAAGTTTCCTATGAACTTCTCTCATAAATTTACAAACATTGAAAGCTTCCAGGCTGTTCACTGTTTACATGCCTTGTTGTTTTCTGGGAAGAAGCAGGGAGCGCTCCCATTGTTGTTACAGCTATGGTAAGCACTTTGGTCACTTGATTGACCATTTTGAACAGATTCACAACATTGTCATAGAGCTGTGAAGACCTGTTGGAGACGGCAGAGCTTTCACAAGACGCAGGGATGTGAAGAGGGAACAAATCAAATCAAATTGTATTTGTCAAATGTACCGAATACAACCGGTGTAGACCTTACAGTGAAATTCTTACTTACAAGCCCTTAACCAGCAATGCAGTTTTGCCTTTTGATTAGCTGTTCAGGAGTCGTATGACTTGGGGGGGGTAGAATTATTTAGGAGCCTCTTGGACCTAGACTTGGCTCTCCGGTACCGCTTGCCGTGTGGTAGCAGAGAGAACAGTCTATGACTAGGGTGGCTGGAGTCTTTGACAATTTTTAGAACCAAGCTCTGGGGTGTTTTAGGTAAGGAAGTGAGTGCATTCCTAGGTTTTCTGTTAATTAGAACTGTCAGCTAAGTGGTGATCGATAATGTTGAGGGGTCAAAAAGTTAAGTCAGTTGTGTTGTGTGTCCTGTGTATGTGCTGGGGGGGTCAGAATGAACTCAGAACCTCATGAACCTTTAAAGTTCCCTTTGACCCGGTCTGGAGGAGGAAATTCATTTTAGGAGCAATGAAATGACGTCATGTTATTGTATATAAACTGTTGCTCGTGGTAAAGTGGCAGCGCACTCCAAGAATAAATTCTGTTACCTATTATTGAAATGGCTGGTCTCCGTCTATTTTATGCAAACAAGAATCTTACAAATTCTCATAAAATAGATTAAGGGTTTTCAATGAATGAAAACGCATTGGCATAATTAAATTACAGTAACACTGTCTTGGTGTGCTTGGACCATGTTATTTAGTTGGTGATGTGGACGCCAAGGAACTTGAAGCTCTCAACCTGCTCCACTACATCCCCATCGATGAGAATGGGGGCATGCTCGGTCCTCCTTTTCCTGTAGTCCACAATCATCTCCTTTGTCAAATTGACACATTTCTTCAGCCTACTGAGGTTGAAGAGGCGCTGTTGCACCTTTTTCACCACGCTGTCTGTGTGGGTGGACCATCAGTAATGGTTTCGCCACACACTGGAGGGTCTGGGACTGTACCATTATTCACATGAATAATTGTACTTCGTACAATCAGGCAACTATAGACAGGCAACTTACTAGGAATGGGAGTCCATGGGAGCAATGTTCCCTTCAATGTTTGGGCACTGAGCAAATTGTTGGTCTTTTGAGCGGAAACTTGAACTTTGTGCAACTTCTATACCCTTACAGTTTTAGACAGTAGCCAATAGGCTATTGTGGCTATTTGAGCATAATGTAGGCCATGACAGACCAACCCTCTTCATGGAGATCTACTGTCCTGTATGTTTTCAGTCCAGCACTAATTTAACACAACTGATTCAGCTAGTTAAGGTCTTGTTGAGCAGCCAATTAGTAGAATCAAGGTTAAATTAGGGTTGGACTGAAAACCCATAGGACGGTAGATCTCCAGGAAGAGGGTTGGGCAGCCCTGATCTAGGCCTTCCAGCAAACCAATGGCACAAATCCCATAACATTTTCACATGGAAATAGCTTTTGACTTCTATGATTTTCAATGTAGGCCTAAATTGCATGATACTTTTAAAAACATTTTTACATTATGAAGGGCTTGACATCAATTAATGATTTTTTACTTGGTCTGTAACACCATGGGCCAAATAGGTGACTGTAAATAGCATTGTATTGTGTTGTAGTATGCAAGACACCACTTTAAAAAATGTAATGTAATGATTAATTATTACCTGTTTTGCTAGTACAGACTGGAGTATGTTCCGGGATTGTTCTAATGACTTTGAGGATTACACCACATCAGTCGCTGGCTTTACCAATAAGTGCATCGAGGACGTCGTCCCCACAGTGACTGTACGTACATACCCCAACCAGAAGCCATGGATTACAGGCAACATTTGCACTGAGCTAAAGGGTAGTGCTACCTATTTCATAGTTCGGGACTCTAACCTGGAAGCTTATAAGAAATCCCGCTATGCCCTCCGACGAACCATCAAACAGAAAAACCATCAATAGTGGACTAAGATCGAGAAGCACGACACTGGCTCCGACGCTCGTCGGGTGTGGCAGGGCCTGCTAACTATTACAGACTACAAAGGGAAGCACAGCCGAGAGCTGGCCAGTGTCACGAGCCTACCAGACAAGCTAAATATCTTCTATGCTCACTTTGAGGCAAGTAACACTGAAACAAGCATGAGAGCATCAGCTGTTCCGGACAACTGTGTGATCACGCTCTCCGCAGCCAATGTGAATAAGACCGTTAAACAGGCAATATTCACAAGGCCACAGGGCCAGACGGATTACCAGGACGTGCACTCCGAGCATGCGATGACCAACAGGTAAGTGTCTTCACTGACATTTTCAACCTCTCCATGTCTGAGTCTGTAATAGCAACATGTTTCAAGAAGACCACCATAGTTCCTGTGCCCAAGAACACTAACTGGATCCTGGACTTCCTGACGGGCCGCCCCCAGGTGATAAGGCTAGGTAACAACACGTCCGCCACAATGATCCTCAACACGGGGGGCCCTCAGGGGTGCGTGCACAGTCCCCTCCTGTACTCCCTGTTCACTCATGACTGCACGGCCAGGCACGACTCCATGCTGAGACAGCCTATAGGGAGGAGGTCAGAGACCTGACCGTGTGGTGCAAGGACAACAATCTCTCCCTCAACATGATCAAGGCAAAGGAGGTGATTGTGGACTACCTGAAAATGAGGACCGTGCATGCCCCCATTCTCATCGACAGGGATGCAGTGGAGCAGGTTGAGAGCTTCAAGTTCCTTGGCGTCCACATCACCAACAAACTAAGATGGTACAAGCACACCAAGACAGTCCTGAAGAGGGCACGACAAAACCGATTACCCCTCAGGAGACTGAAAAGATTTGGCATGGGTCCTCAGATCCTCAAAAGGTTTTACAGCTGCACCATCGAGAGCATCCTGACAGGTTGCATCACTGCCTGGTATGGCAACTGCTCGGCCTCTGACCGCAAGGCACTACAGAGGGTAATGCGTACGACCCAGTACATCACCGGGGCCCAGCTTTCTGCCATCCAGGACCTTTATACTAGACCGTGTCAGAGGAAGGCTCTAAAAATTGTCAAAGACTCAAGCCACCCTAGTCATAGACTGTTCTCTCTGCTACCGCACGGCAAGCGGTACCGCAGCGCCAAATCTAGGTCCAAGAGGCTCCTAAATAGCTTCTACCCCCAAGCCATAAGACTCCTGAACAGCTAATCAAAAGGCTACCCAGACTATATGCATTGCTCTTTAATCATTTGTTATGCTTATCTCTTACTTTTTTTAGGTAATTTCTTAAAACTGCATTGTTGGTTAAGTAAGGGCTTGTCAGAAAGCATTTCATTGTATTGTATTCGGTACATTTGACAAATACAATTTGATTTGATTTGTTCCCTCTTCACATCCTGCGTCTTGTGAAAGCTCTGCCGTCTCCAACAGGTCTTCACAGCTCTATGACAATGTTGTGAATCTGTTCAAAATGGTCAATCAAGTCATGGACAACATTGGAAAGCAAGAAATATCTGAATCATCACTCTGAATCATCACTCTGGCTTTCCAGATTGACCAAAGTGCTTACCATAGCTGTAACAACAATGGGAGCGCTCCCTGCTTCTTCCCAGAAAACAACAAGGCATGTAAACAGTGAACAGCCTGGAAGCTTTCAATGTTTGTAAATTTATTAGAGGAGTTCATAGGAAACTTAGTCAACCAAAATCACATTCTAACAGCCTGGACGCTTCACACAAGTGTGTTTGCAGGAAATCCTTCCTGAGTATATATATATATCTATACACACACTTTTTACCTTTATTTAACTGAGTACACTGTATTGCTCCAGGTAACTTCCATTCTGATGAAAGAGAGACTAGAAAAGTAACACGTTTCTTGTTACACATTAAAGGTTTATTACTGTTGGAGAAAAAAACACTTTAGTGCAAAATATATGGAAGCAACCGATTAACGCAAGTAACTGATCAAGTATAGTACAATTGTAGAAAATTATTTTCCCCATAGTATTCACTAACAAAACCTTTCTGTTAATAAGATGACATCACCATTTTAAACAAGGACATGATTGATACACACTAGACCTAAATACAGTCTAAAATCAAAATACAGTATGTTGTCACAAGTACCATTCAACCTTCTTAAACTAACCTTCTTGAACATGTTCAATGTCTTACATCCTTCAGCTTGAAGAGTATATTTCATCATCATTGCTAGACTAAATAAATTGATAACTTTTCTAACTTTCTAGACTTTGTTTTGTGTTAATAAAAACTAGAATATGATCTTACTAAACAGGGGATGACACGCCTACCAGGAAATGACTCTAGGGGTGACTGTATTGACCAATAACCCTCTCGTGCCGGAGTCTGGTTTGAGCAGTAACACACTCGATTCCCAGACCACACATGCCTCCAAGGCGACGAGATCAAGTCGCAACTCAGCCGTTCGTCTAAAGCCCTTCCTCACTGTTTGTTCTATACATGTCTTCCGACTTCCTATTGTCCTGTAAAAAAAAACATATAATAATAAATAAAACAAAGGGAAGGAGATCGGAGCTCCTGGTATATAAAATATGACCTCTCTGCAAAACCACATACAGTACAAATCTCTTGACACCCACCAGGAAATTATTCTAGGAATAACAGTATCAATCAGTATACAAACACATACAGTATAAATACATTACAAATAAATAAATTACTGCATATGCAAGCAAATGAATTCAAAGACAATAACAAATGATATCCCAGTACTTCATAAATATATATATATTTTTAAGTATAAATAAGTATCTCAAAGACTGTCGGGGACTTGCCACTCTCTGGCAGCTATCGGTGTTGCTTTATCTCAAGGAAAGTCTGAGAAAGCAATCAGAGGTGGTGATGAGTGGCAGAACAAGCTAAGAACAAAACCCTCATGGGGAGAAAGAGATGAAGAAAAGCAGGCACTCAGTCCTTGACCAGTTGCTATTGTCCCAATTGATGGGGAACAGATAGAGCAAGGCTTGAACCAGCTACCTGCAATTATACTATGAGGTACAGACCTTGGCAGATACAGGGACGCTACACAATTGGTTTTGGTGCCATCCCCTATCTCAGATAAATAAAGTGCTCCGCTTGCTTCATGTTTTCAAATGTCCCGTTTGACCTTGATGGACAGATTAGATAGAAAGACTGAAGCAGGCTCGAACTGAAATGAAACATGTTTCAGCAAGACTACATCACTACGCTGTTGCTTTAGAAGTCCAATAGGCTTCTGGCATGGACGACCCCCCTCCGGTCCCCCATCCATGTCTGCACAGGTTTTGCTGCTGCTGTAGAGTACAGTTCAGCCCCTCTGTCCTGGCCTGGAAGTCAGGTGTTTGACGTTGCGCAGGCTGCTTTTTTGGTTCTGTGTGAAGTCACGGAGCAGCAGCAGGGTAAAGTGAGTTGCAACCTGAACCTCGTAGTCCCCTGGGAGGCGTGAGGCCAGCCCCGAGGCCTCGTACTGGGCCACACTGCTCATCTGGCCAGGCTCCTGCATATGAACAACACAAAAACATACACGTGCAGAAGGTTATTAACTTAAAGGAACATCTCAAGTGTGATGATATATGATTGTAGGACCTCTATTATCTTGTGCCAGTGTGCATGCATGTGTATACTTCTTATTACTTATTGAGTTTGTGTGTGTGTGTGTGTGTCAGTCTCACCTCGTTGACCTGGGCCAGCAGGTCTCTGATGTCAGCCAGGAGTCCTGTCACCTTGTCAGTGGTCACACGCTCCTTCAGCTCACCCAGCACATCCTGATACAGCTGCAGCCCCGCAGACATACTGCTGAGATTCATCTCCTGTAGGTGGAAGCACACAGCTGGTCAGACAACTAATCAGTAGGCTAGGACACAACCCAGTCAAATCAAATCAAAAAGTGTATTTGTCACGTGTGCCGAATACAACAGGTATTCCTCTTCCCAAGTCGGATGGAAAGCAGTTGGATTTGAAAGAGCAACAGGAGAGAGAGATGGAAGAGGATCAAGAGTCAGTTGTTGTGAAGAAGGCTTCAGGGCGCCCAAGAAAGTCCAGCAAGCGCCAGGACCGTCTCCTTAAGTTGATTCAGCTGCGGGATCGGTGCACCACCAGTACAGAGCTTGCTCAGGAATGGCAGCAGGCAGGTGTGAGTGCATCTGCATGCACAGTGAGGCAAAGACTTTTGGAGGATGGCCTGGTGTCAAGAAGGGCCGCAAAGAAGCCACTTCTCTCCAGGATAAACATCAGGGACAGACTGATATTCTGCAAAAGGTACAGGGATTGGACTGCTGAGGACTGGGGTAGTCATTTTCTTTGATGAATCCCCTTTCCGATTGTTTGGGGCATCCAGAGACCGGAGACCGGAGACCCCTCCGATTGTAAAGCATCCTGAGACCATTCATGTATGGGGTTGCTTCTCAGCCAAGGGAGTGGGCTCACTCACAATTTTGCCTAAGAACCACAGCCATGAATAAAGAATGGTACCAACACATCCTCCGAGAGCAACTTCTCCCAACTATCTAGGAACAGTTTGGTGACGAACAAGGCCTTTTCCAGCATGATGGAGCACCTTGCAATAAGGCAAAAGGGATAACTAAGTGGCAAAACATGGATATTTTGGGTCCATGGCCAGGGAACTCCCCAGACCTTAATCCCATTGAGAACTTGTGGTCAATCCTCAAGAGGTGGGTGCACAAACAAAACCCCACAAATTCTGACAAACTCCAAGCATTAATTATGCAAGAATGGGCTTGCCATCAGTCAGGATGTGGCCCAGAAGTTAATTGACAGCACGCCAGGATTGCCGAGGTCTTGAAAAAGAAGGGTCAACACAGCAAATATTGACTTTTTGCATCAACTTCATGTAATTGTCAATAAAAGCCTTTGACACTTATGAAATGCTTGTAATTATACTTCAGTATTCCATAGTAACATCTGACAAAAATATCTAAAGACACTGAAGCAGCTCACAACTTTTGGCCACGACTGTATTACATACCATACAAAACGTAACATATCATACTAAATGGAGTGTCTTGGATTTACTTACAGAATAATGTGAAATCCTCTGAGACCAGGTTGGGAAAGAAGGTATGTGAAAATGACAACAAATGCTGGTTCCTTCCTGCACTGTAATATAATAAAATGAATATGAATTCAATCTTAACATTTGAGTTGGCTCATTATTGGAAATAGCACATTTACCCTCCTCTAATGCTCCACAATTTCAACAGGACCTATTATATCCAAGTATTTGAATGGATTGTTAGTCCTGCATGGATGGCTGTCATAAAGTGAGATTAGTTTTCTTCTAGGCGACAAGAAAGTCAACTGTCAGGAAGCGCTCGACTGAGCAGCATGGCACAAATAGGCATTTATTAATTTATTTTATTTTACCTTTATTTAACCAGGTAGGCAAGTTGAGAACAAGTTCTCATTTACAATTGCGACCTGGCCAAGATAAAGCAAAGTAGTTCGACACATACAACAACACAGAGTCTTCACTATTATTCTACAATGTAGAATTGGTGTTAAATTATGTGTTATTTCATAGTTCATAGTTATCCAAACTTTTGACTGCTACTGTATATACACTACCGGTCAAATGTTTTAGAATACCTACTCATTCAAGGGTTTTCTTTATTTGAACTATTTTCTACATTGTAGAATAATAGTGAAGACATCAAAACTATGAAATAACACATATGGAATCATGTAGTAACCAAAAAATGACGTGGCTTGATCTGTGTCTCACAAAGACACAGTGGTCGGAACCAAAAATCTCCAATTTGGACTCCAGAACAAAGGACAGATTTCCACAGGTCTAATGTCCATTGCTCGTGTTTCTTGGCCCAAGAAAGTCTCTTCTTCTTATTGGTGTCATTTAGAAGTGGTTTCTTTGTAGCGATTCGACCATGAAGGCCTGATTCACACGGTCTCCTCTGAACAGTTGATGTTGAGATGTGTCTGCTACTTGAACTCTGTGAAGCATTTATTTGGGCTGCAATTTCTGAGGCTGGTAACTCTAATGAAATTATCCTCTGCAGCAGAGGTAACTCTGGGTCTTTCATTCCTGTGGCGATCCTCATTAGTGCCAGTTTCATCATAGCGCTTGATGGTTTTTGCGACTGCACTTGAAGAAACTTCCAAAGTTCTTGACATTTTCCGGATTGACTGACCTTCATGTCTTAAAGTAATGATGGTCTGTAGTTTCTCTTTGCTTATTTGAGCTGTTCTTGCCATAATATGGACTTGATCTTTTACCAAATAGGGCTATCTTTAGAATAGGTCCTGTTGAAATTGTGGAGCATTAGCGTAATGTCTGGGGTGTAGTGGAGGAAGGAGTCAGACGCAGGAGACAGAGAGTTCAGAGTAGGCACGTCTTTAATACACCGACCAGGTGAAAAAGCAGACGCCACTCAACACAAATACCCCAAACCACAGGGGAACTAAACTGTATCCAAAAAACAGCTCACGTACACGAAACAGCCGTGACATACATGCGTGCACGACAAGTACACATAGAACAATCCCGCACAAAGAGCAGGCGGGCCGGCTGGCTAATAAAGCCCAACTAATAACCAAATTAACAACAGGTGTAACCAATAAACAGACAAGGAGGGGGAGGAAAAAAATCAGTGGCAGCTAGTAGGCCCGTGACGACGACCGCCGAGCGCCACCCGAACGGGAAGGGGAGCCACCTTCGGTAGGAGTCGTGACAATTAGAGGAGGGTGGATGTGCTATTTCCAATAATGAGCCAACTCAAATGTTGAGATTGAGTTCATATTCATATTATTATATTACAGTGCTGGAAGGAACCAGTATTTGTTGTCATTTTAACTTAACCTCTGAGACCAGGTTGGGAAAGAAGGTAAGGTTAGGGTTTTTATTTTTATTAAAACATTTTTTTGGTAAGGTTACAGTCAGGTGAAGGGTTAGCTAAAAGGGTTAAGGTTAGTGTTAGGGGAAGGGTTAGCTAACATGCTCAGTAGTTGCAAAGTAGCTCAAAAGTAGTACATTGTTGAAAAGTTGCTAATTAGCTAAAATGCTAAGGTTGTCCATGATGAGATTTGAATTCACAACATTTGGGTTGCTAGACGTTTGCGTTATACACCCGACCAACCACCCTACTAAGTAACCATCTGTCTTATGTAACCACACCAAACTTAACACATCATACTGTCAGGATTCACCTGGGGGTCATGATTTGGGGTTGTACAAATGTTTTATGTATTAGAATAATTGATTATGCTTATGTTATATTAATAGAAGAGGAGGGGTTATAAGACCACTCCCTCCTTACATTTATAGGGTCCTAGACTACAGATTAACAATAAATATTCATTATATAGTTTTAGAATTGTTCCACAGTGTCACGCCCTGACCTGAGTATTCTTTGTTTTCTTTATTGTTTTGGTTAGGTCAGGGTGTGACATGGGTGATGTATGTGTTTTTTGTACTGTCTAGGGGTTTTGTAGGTTTTTAGGGTTGTTTAATATTGGTTCTCAATTAGAGGCAGGTGTGTATCGTTGTCTCTGATTAGGAACCATATTAAGTTAGCCATCTTTTTTGGGGTATTTCGTGGGTTATTGTCTATGTTTAGTTGCCTGTGTCTGCACTATCATTTATAGCTTCACGTTCGGTTTGTTGTTTTGTATAGTTTGTTAAGTGTTCTTCGTTTCATTAAAAAGTATGTATTCATCTCACGCTGCGCCTTGGTCTCCTCCATACATCGAACGTGACAGAATAACCCACCTTAAAAGAGTGAGTGCCAGAGCCTGCATGGGATTATTTGGAACAGTGCGAGGAGGGATACAGGAGAATGGAGGAATGGCGAAGATATAAGGGTACACGGCTAGCACGGAAGCCCGAAAGGCAGCCCCAAGACATTTTTTTTGGTGGGGCACAAGAGGACATTGGCTAAGTCAGGTAGGAGACCTGAGCCAACTCCTCGGGCTTACCGTGGGGAGCGTGTAACTGGTCAGGCACCGTGTTATGCAGAGATGCACAGCATTTCTAGCCCGGTGCGCTATATTCCAGCTCCTCGCATTGGCCGGGCTAGAATGAGCATCCCGCCAGGACGGGTTGTGTCAGTTTTACACTCCAGACCTCCAGTACGCCTCCACAGCCCAGTACGTCCTGTGCCTGCTCCCCACACTCGCCCTGAGGTGCGTGTCCCCAGCCCAGTACCACCAGTGCCAACACCACACACCAGGCTTCCTCCAGAGCCCTGCGCCCTGCTCCAGGGTGCATGTCTCCAGCCCGGTACCACCAGTGCCCCACGCACCAGGCCACCAGTGTTCCTGCCTCCCTCGCACTCGCCCTGAGGTGTGTGTCCCCAGCCCGGTACCTCCAGTGCCGGCACCACGCACCAGGCCTATAGTGTGACTCGGCAGTCCAGTACGCCCTGTTCCTCCTCCCCGCACTCATCCTGAGGTGCGTGTCCTCGGCCCAGTACCACCAGTGCCGGCACCACGCACCAGGCCTACAGTGCGCCTCGCCAGTCCAGAGCGTCCGGCTACAGTACCCAGTCCAGAGCGTCCAGTCTACAACAGTCTACAGACCGGAACCTCCTACGACGGGCCGCAGACCGGAACCTCCTACGACGGGCCGTAGACCGGTACCTCCTATGACGGGTCACAGTCCGGAACCTACCACGATGGGTCGCAGTCCAGAGTCTGCCACGACGGGTCGCAGTCCGGAACCTACCACGACGGGTCACAGTCCGGATCCGCCAGAGTCTCCCTCCAGTCCGGATCCGCCAGAGTCTCCCTCCAGTCCGGATCCGCCAGAGTCTCCCTCCCCTCCTGAGCCGCCAGAGTCTCCCTCCTGTCCTGAGCCGCCAGAGTCTCCCTCCTGTCCTGAGCCGCCAGAGTCTCCCTCCTGTCCGGAGCCGCCAGAGTCTCCCTCCTGTCCGGAGCCGACAGAGCTGTCAGCCAGTCAGGATCCGCCAGAGCCGTCAGCCAGCCAGGAGCCGCCAGAGCCGCCAGCCAGCCAGGAGCCGCCGGAGCCGTTAGCCAGCCAGGAGCCGCCAGAGCCGTCAGCCGGCCAGGATCTGGCAGAGCCGTCAGCCAAGCAGGAGCTGCCGATGCCGCCTGTCATGCCGGCGATGCTGGAATCTCCCTCCTGTCCGGAGCTGCCAGAGCCGCTCTTCAGTCCAGTGACGTCCTCTAAGATGATCTTCAGTCTGGGGCCCGCTGCGAAGGTCCCCATTCCAGAGGCGCCACCTAAGTGGGCCAAGACGGAGGAAAAGCGGGGTCCACGTCCTTCACCCGAGCCGCTGCCGTGAGAAAGGCCCACCCAGACCCTCCCCTTTAGATTAGGTTTCGCGGCCGAAGTCCGCACCTTTGTGGGGGGGTGCTGTCATGCCCTGACCTGAGTATTCTTTGTTTTCTTTATTGTTTTGGTTAGGTCAGGGTGTGACATGGGTGATGTATGTGTTTTTGTACTGTCTAGGGGTTTTGTAGGTTTTTGTGGTTGTTTACTATCTAGGTGTTTATATATGTCTATGGTTGCCTAGATTGGTTCTCAATTAGAGGCAGGTGTGTATCGTTGTCTCTGATTGGGAACCATATTTAGTTAGCCATCTTCTTTGGGTATTTCGTGAGTTATTGTCTATGTTTAGTTGCCTGTGTCTGCACTATCATTTATAGCTTCACGTTCGGTTTGTTGTTTTGTATAGTTTGTTAAGTGTTCTACGTTTCATTAAAAAGTACAGTGGGGGAAAAAGTATTTAGTCAGCCACCAATTGTGCAAGTTCTCCCACTTAAAAAGATGAGAGAGGCCTTTAATTTTCATCATAGGTACACTTCAACTATGACAGACAAAATGAGAAAAAAATCCAGAAAATCACATTGTAGGATTTTTTATGAATTTATTTGCAAATTATGGTGGAAAATAAGTATTTGGTCAATAACAAAAGTTTCTCAATACTTTGTTATATACCCTTTGTTGGCAATGACAGAGGTCAAACGTTTTCTGTAAGTCTTCACAAGGTTTTCACACACTGTTGCTGGTATTTCGGCCCATTCCTCCATGCAGATCTCCTCTAGAGCAGTGAGGTTTTGGGGCTGTTGCTGGGCAACACGGACTTTCATCTCCCTCCAAAGATTTTCTATGGGGTTGAGATCTGGAGACTGGCTAGGTCACTCCAGGACCTTGAAATGCTTCTTACGAAGCCACTCCTTCGTTGCCCGGGCAGTGTGTTTGGGATCATTGTCATGCTGAAAGACCCAGCCACATATCATCTTCAATGCCCTTGCTGATGGAAGGAGGTTTTCACTCAAAATCTCACGGTACATGGCCCCATTCATTCTTTCCTTTACACGGATCAGTCGTCCTGGTCCCTTTGCAGAAAAACAGCCCCAAAGCATGTTGTTTCCACCCCCTTGCTCCACAGTAGGTATGGTGTTCTTTGGATGCAACTCAGCATTCTTTGACCTCCAAACACGACGAATTGGGTTTTTACCCCAAAAATATATTTTGGTTTCATCTGGCCATATGACATTCTCCCAATCGTCTTCTGGATCATCAAATTGCTCTCTAGAAAACTTCAGACGGGCCTGGACATGTACTGGCTTAAGCAGGGGGATACTTTGGTCCCAGCTCTCTGCAGGTCATTCACTAGGTCCCCCCGTGTGGTTCTGATTTTTGCTCACCGTTCTTGTGATCATTTTGACCCCACGGGGTGAGATCTTGCATGGAGCCCCAGATCGAGGGAGATTATCAGTGGTCTTGTATGTCTTCCATTTCCTAATAATTGCTCCCACAGTTGATTTCTTCAAACCAAGCTGCTTACCTATTGCAGATTCAGCCTTCCCAGCCTGGTGCAGGTCTACAATTTTGTTTCTGGTGTCCTTTGACAGCTCTTTGGTCTTGGCCATAGTGGAGTTTGGAGTGTGACTGTTTGAGGTTGTGGACAGGTGTATTTTAAACTGATAACAAGTTCAAACAGGTGCCATTAATAAAGGTAACGAGTGGAGTACAGAGGAGCCTCTTAAAGAAGAAGTTACAGGTCTGTGAGAGCCAGAAATCTTGCTTGTTTGTAGGTGACCAAATACTTATTTTCCACCATAATTTGCAAATAAATTCATAAAAAATCCTACAATGTGATTTTCTGGATTTTTTTCTAATTTTGTCTGTCACAGTTGAAGTGTACCTATGATGAAAATGACAGGCCTCTCTCATCTGTTTAAGTGGGAGAACTTGCACAATTGGTGGCTGACTAAATACTTTTTTGCCCCACTGTATGTATTCAGCTCACGCTGAGCCTTGGTCTCCTCCATACATCGAACGTGACACACAGTTGTTGCTCTTTTTCTCTTATAATGTGTGACTTTTTTTATTTTTTATTTTTATTTCACCTTTATTTAACCAGGTAGGCCAGTTGAGAACAAGTTCTCATTTGCAACTGCGACCTGGCCAAGATAAAGCATAGCAGTGTGAGCAGACAACACAGAGTTACACATGGAATAAACAATTAACAAGTCAATAACACAGTAGAAAACAAAGGGGGGAGTCTATATACAATGTGTGCAAAAGGCATGAGGAGGTAGGCGAATAATTACAAGTTTGCAGATTAACACTGGAGTGATAAATGATCAGATGGTCATGTACAGGTAGAGATATTGGTGTGCAAAAGAGCAAGTAAATAAATAAAAACAGTATGGGGATGAGGTAGGTGAAAATGGGTGGGCTATTTACCAATAGACTATGTACAGCAGCAGCGATCGGTTAGCTGCTCAGATAGCTGATGTTTGAAGTTGGTGAGGGAGATAAAAGTCTCCAACTTCAGCGATTTTGCAATTCGTTCCAGTCACAGGCAGCAGAGTACTGGAACGAAAGGCGGCCAAATGAGGTGTTGGCTTTAGGGATGATCAGTGAGATACACCTGCTGGAGCGCGTGCTACGGATGGGTGTTGCCATCGTGACCAGTGAACTGAGATAAGGCGGAGCTTTACCTAGCATGGACTTGTAGATGACCTGGAGCCAGTGGGTCTGGCGACGAATATGTAACGAGGGCCAGCCGACCAGAGCATACAGGTCGCAGTGGTGGGTGATATAAGGTGCTTTAGTGACAAAACGGATGGCACTGTGATAGACTGCATCCAGTTTGCTGAGTAGAGTGTTGGAAGCCATTTTGTAGATGACATCGCCGAAGTCGAGGATCGGAAGGATAGTCAGTTTTACTAGGGTAAGCTTGGCGGCGTGAGTGAAGGAGGCTTTGTTGCGGAATAGAAAGACTGAGACAGAACTCTGCAGGGGAGTGTGGGAGATAAGAGACTACTCAGACATTACACAATAAATCAACTTTTGGGAGGGGGCATTTATTGCCTAGCTTTTAGATAAACACTGAAACTCTATGTTTGTATAGCTACAGATGCAGGGTTTTGGTCTCAGGAGTAAAAGGGTAATGACGTAGTCAGTGACATCACTAAGGCAGGACTTCGGTTTAATAAAACAACTCGAGACCTTTTGTACGATGCAGAACTTACTCATAAACATGCGTGTCATGTTTCTGTTTGTCAACCTCTGTCTGCAATTGCATTAATAAAGGTTTTTGAATGATTTAATTAAAGATATTGTCATAATGCTAATTTCACCAATGAACTCATGATTGACAAGGTAGGACGTAAAGAACGAACCTCACAATACTAAATGGAGTGTCTTGGTTTTACATTATTTTACAATAATACAAAAGGCTCTGAGACCAGGTTGTCTTTCCACTGCCAGTCCTGTTTTTCTTTGGCTGGACTACTGAGTCTTCATCCTCTTCCATCTCTCTCTCCTGTTGCTCTTTCAAATCCAACTGCTTTCCATCCGACTTGGGAAGAATGCAACATTTTTCATTTTTTTCTATTTACTAAAACATGTACAACCAATACAAACCCGTTTAAACTGCACCCTGAATTTGGGAATTGCAGGTGTCATAAAGTGATAATGATAATGTCATAAATATAGTCCTACTGCACCTGATTGGCTAGGTGCTATTCTATAATGCAACCACTATAGATAGCCTATTAGCAATAGCACTAATATATAGGACTATTATATGACTAATATGCCTATCTATCAATATCAGTTGTTATGATTATTACAACTTTTAAAAATGTATTCACAGGCTAATGACATAATAGGCCCACTGCTGATTATAAAATGTTATAAACTGCGTGGTTCGAGCCATGAATGCTGATTGGCTGACAGCAGTGGTATGTCAGACCGTATACCACAGGTATGACAAAACATTTATTACCACTCTGCGTTGCGTCGTGCATAAAGAACAGCCCTTAGCTGTGGTATATTGGCCATACACCACACCCCCCTGTGCCTTATTGCTTAAATAGCTTACCGATTGAGGCTATAGAGGCCTAACGGTCCTTAAAACATTTGAATTATGTTCGTAAACGGTTTGCTCCACCACGATGAGAATATATAGCTAAATATGAAGGATTCGTGTTTTTTTATCAGCGGTCTCACTGTTAGACACAAGATGAAAATGAATCCTGCTCTGCAATGGGCTGAGGAAGCTCGTCTCTGCCCCTGATTGTTTTAGCTACAAAACAGGAATTTGAGAAGAGCACTTATCCAAGTAAAAACAATCCAAAGGCTACAAGCCAGTAACCATACCGCTATTGCAATATTTTAGGGCATAACAACTTATTTCCAATACAGTCAGTCAGATTCATCTTTCATGTAGGCAACTTTTGAAATCCCTAGCCTACGTGTATTTCAAGGACTAAGCCTGTCTTTCTGTCATCCATAAGTGATCCACTTGAAGTTTCTGTCCTTGTACGTGTCAGCTCCATGGAAGAACAGTAATTACTAATGATGACTGACGAAAAGTAACAGACTTTATAACGGTATTACGTCACGCAACCTAATGTTGTGCATGACCTCATCAAGGTAGTTTTGTTCGTGAGGAGTGCGGGGCTGGGAACAACATGGGGGGGGGGGCAAGGATATAGGCATGGTGCTGTGATAAGAGCAATAATTCAAGGATGTGTTGGCTATGTTCCTTGTTATACCTTTAGGCCAACTATTAGCCTAAAGCTCCTAGAAGACACTTTGAGGAAATCATTTAAAAGTGAAATAGCCTCTAATCTTTAAGAACCTCTTGACTTTTGTGAACAAATTGAGTGCATAAAATTGAAACAGACACTAACATTACTATACCTTTCATTTATGAAAATGATACCCCTTTCAGTGCATACAAAACAAGCCAACGTGACCCTTGAACTCTTGTTCAACACATCTGCATTTATTAACAATGACAGTAAATTATGTGAGACAAACATGATGAATTTCAGGACTTTTTCCCCTCTTACTCATTGTGTTTGCAAACCACAAGGCAAGGATTAAAAAAAAGAATACAAAAAGGAATGTAACCAGTTTCCTTCCACCTCAGAGGAGGGCAATGCTATTACACTTACTAATGGGCCATGGTCAATAACGCAAGATCCTCTAGTATGAAGCAGAGATCTAGAATGAGTTTCCAACAGCATTTATCTGGCATATTGAATCTCGTGCACTCAAAGTAATGACAAAGTGTACGATGGAATGTGAAAAGATGAGACACCATACGATTAATCTGGTCTAGATCACAATATAGAGCTCCTGTTTCATGCCCTCATTGGCGCGTGGTTTATGTGTACATGTGGTTCCCCTTTCCTATTCTGAAGTACAGATATGAACATGCATTGCCCAGCATATGTACTGTATTCTAATACTGCCTCGATGGGGTACTATCAGAACTGGAATCACAAAGATGCTAAATGTCGTGTCAAATTCAAAGATCCACTTCAGTAATTACACCACACCCCTTTTTCACCCAGCCATTTCATTGGTCAACTATCCCATTTCTGACACGTTTCCCATGGTCGTAACTTTACTGACAGCATAGCTAGCCGTGGAATGTTCATGGATGAACATATTTCATTTAGTCCCGTTTGTAGTTAAATGAAACTTGTCCAGTGTCTGCCCGCCATCTGAGAGGTGAGAGAAGGAGTCCATTTTGTGATGAAGACTTTACAGGCAAGTCCGTTGGTTAGGTCCGTTTGAGAGTCATACATTAACAGACACAGTAGCAGCGTATCTATCTGAATGTGTTCTACGCAGTTCTCTCTCTTTTGGTTAAGTAGAGGTCAACAGTTTTGATTCACAACTGTAGGCAAGGTATTCACTATGAAGATGGATTTTTTTTAAAGTAAACATATACTGCATATAGCCAAGAGGAAAGCGCAAAGTAGCAATAATACCATTGGGGACAGTGGAGAAAAAAGGTCTTGAGATGAGAGAGGCACTGCTTATCTCTAAGTTGGACCATGTGTGTTCCATACTGGCACACTCACTATGTTACCGCCAGCATCCTATACAAGCATACTGTGTGGAGTTAGTAGGCCATACAAGACAAACACAGAAAAGTCCTTTTTTTTTGGAATGTTTCCTTTTGCTTTAAAAAAAAAGGTCAAATTCCTCCATTTCATCTCAATATGAATTCATTTCTGGGTAACATCTAAGTACCTTTTACTGTTGATTGTTTTCAATTCAAATCATCAAAAATAAACAAAAATACTTTCTTAGCAAAGAGCAATTTCTCAAGCAATCCTTTTTCTAGGACTGCCTGGGAGTGGTCTGAGTGGGCAGGTGGAAAGTGAAAACTAGCTGTTTGGAATTCTATTAGCTAATTAGGGCAGGCCTAAACTCCATCCCACCAAAACAGGCAGAAATTCCCAAGCAGTCTTTTCAAACAACTCTTACACTAAAAGGGCATTATCAGAATTTTCAACATTTTACAGTATTATTCCAACCGCACAGTATGGAAATATATAATTTTACACAGGAAATCATGTTTCGACTGCACTGGGCCTTTAAAGTTCTGTTCAATGCCACTTCTCAGCATGTGGAAGTTGTTCACACATCGACTCCAATATTACCTAATACTGCAAAATATGGTCATAAAACGTGCCAGCTTATTCCAGAGATGGCAAACCAGGAATTGTTCACGACCTGATGACCTAGTATGCCTTCTCTCAATCAAAACTCACTGAAAGTGTGACACCTCCTGGCTTAGAGCAGTACTGCAACATGACAGAGCTGTACAGTAACATTGGGCCCATGAAAACACTGTCAAATACATCTGTCTTCATAGTTAAAATAATACAAATTTGACATTAAAACAATTCAAATGATACAAGATTAAAATAATAATAGGGCCATTTTTAAGATTAAAAAATGAATACATAGTGGGGGCAAATGTGTCTGACCTGTTTGTGCTACTAGGGGACAGTGAAGTAAGTGATGACAGGAAGTTCCAAATGCCTAGTCTTAGATAAAAAAAAAGACACTGTTAACAAACATGAGCAGCAAAGAGGGAGCAAGGCAGCTGACTGGTATTATTGGAGAATCAAGTGAGAGCATCGCGTCTACAGACAAAGACCTTTTTACTGCACCTCAGTAGTCCACAGTGGCCTCCTCCAGTCTCCTTCATCTGCACTGACCTGAGATACACTGGACAGGTGACAGGAGCACCTCTGGTAGGAATCAGATCAGACACACTGCTTTGCTTTTACCTTCCCTGTGTTTTTCAGATCAGATGAAGTGAAGAAAAAGAGACAAGACAGGAAGCCACTTGAGACTATTGAGGCATGCTGGAGAATCCCCCTGCCTCCGTCAATCTCGCTCTCTTTCATAAAGCTACTATGTAACAACATTTCCCCATGGTTCTAGCTACCCCAACATTACACAAAGATTGACATCTAGTCCCCAAATTCGAAGGGCTACACCGTCTGGGGGCTAGATTTAACCCCCTTTGCTAATCTAGCAGTGATTCCAGATGCAAACGTTAGAGCGTGAGTAAGACCTTACTGGTCGGGGCGGGAAAAACCCCAGATTCTGAAACACATATAGAGTGAAGCACAAAGTCAAATAATACGGACCCTCTACATTATCAGAACCCAAGGTGAGACATACGCAAGTAAAACCACTAGTAACACATTGAACTGTTAACCGTACACATATTCACACCCTGTTTGCCATGTTGCTAATAGAAAAGGAAAATGCACCCACTTTGCGTGTCCTATATCCACTTGGAATTAAGACCATCTTCTGTATACCCAGTCTTCTCGATGCTTACGTCGATTCCATTCAACACCCTCCCACCCCCCAACCCAGCCACCATTGCTTAAGCTTTTTAAGCTATTTTAAATATATGTAAAGAATATATACAAAACAAGCATATCATCACTGTACAAATGAACTCGAACCCAACCTGAGTCTTTCCATCATACAAGGGGAGCAGTCTAGCAAAAAGGGGAAGCGGACAGTTTCCTTTGTTCAGTTAGTAGAAATCAAGAGAGATCATGCCATACAGCAGAAGCACTGTCTATCACCAGTATATTCAACAGTATCAGAGGAGAGTCTCTGTCATCAATACAGATTCTTCTGTCCGGTTCTGTTCCCCATATCCAGTAGGTCTAGAATAGACTAGAAGCATTAAGTCAGTAGGGGCTGTATTTCCTGGTTAGTTATTTTACAAGTGATTAGACAAAAAGAAGAGCATAGAAGACAAGCAACCTCCTTCACAGATTGATCAGTTGGGTAGTTAACTAGTCGAATGTGGTTCAATGCAACAAGGACTCAAGGTACTGAATAAGGAGCATATTGGGATTGTTGACGCGGCTCGAAGCAAATGACAGACATCAGTTAAAAAAAAAAAAAAAAAAAAAAGTATTCAATTTTCCCTTGCAGGTGTCTTTGACCCCCCCTCCTCCCCACTTAAAACTGCTGCCCCTAAAGTCTTCTTCTCCATTATTTTCTTCTTCTTTCATCGTTCTTACAATCCGTCAGGTGCAACGTGGATTGTAAAAGTGTGAAGGCATTGTCCCTCCTTTCCCTCTCTCTGCCAGAGGTTTAGGAGGGATCAGAGGTCTTCAGAGCATCCACCTTGGTCTCCAGGTCTGTGATCTGAGGAGAGTGAGAGAAGGGGCTTTTATTACACACAAAATGTCCAGACAGAATGATCATAACTCAGTAGCATCCTCTTGCTATGCATCTTGATAAACCAAAGCAAAATGTCTTACATAATTATTGAGAATTTCATGAAATGTTTCCACATACAGTAGAACCTAAATATACAACACCTTGTCCTGGAGGTTGTCGGCCTCTTCCTTATGAGTGGCCTCTGTCTCCTCTTGGGCTCTGCGCTGAGCCGTCTCCTTCTTCAGATACTCAATCTCCCTGAGACACAAGGCGTGGTTAGGCTGAATCCTGCCCATCCACCCTCCTACAAACCCGATAATCCGATTCCTCTACCTCCTACAAACCCCAGAACCTCCCATTCCTTTTCCTCCTACAAAACCCAGAAACCCCCATTCCTCTCATCCTCCTACTAGTGCTGAGCACTAGTGCTTTTTTGAGGTTGGTTCGGTTTCGGTTCGATTATACAAAAATTGTTCATGGTTTTCAATTTCGTTTTCAATTTCCAAAAAATGGGGGTTCAAACCAAAAGCAGTGAACATTCAATTGCCAAAACATTGAAAACAATTCATTGTCTCTGTCAGGTCCACATTGAGAAGACATCAATATAATTACTATGAAATAACTCAATAGATCAGTTGTGTTTATTATTTGTTTTTTATTTTATGACTATTATTTTTAATTCAGTCATCTCATCTCAGGCAATAGCAGCCAGTCAGCCAAACAAATATCCAACGTTCTCGGTGCTCCCCATACTGTACTGTCTGACGAACCTAGTAGCTGTAGCTGCCTAATAGCTGGCTAAGTACGCTGTCTGACAAAAAATCATTTTACTAGCTCCAATCCGCCAGTCAACTTCGGTACAACATACAATGGGGGAGTCGCACTCTCGTGACTTCAGTTGAAGGATCTACAATCACGGCTGACAAGGCCAATGAAATCTGCGCCTCGCTGGAAGCCCTGCCTTCCATAGGTGATAAGCGTGAGGGTAGGATTAATTCTTTCAATTATTCCACTCAGTGTGAACTGCAATGGTTCACGCTACTAAAACAAACCACCTGAAAATGAGACTGTCGTTGCGCCAACTAAACTGTCCCATAGTGGTAGAGCCGGCATCTTGCCGTGGCGGCAAAGGGCGTGCGGGCGCGGCAATGTGGATTTCTACATTTATTTTGCAACGCTCGCGCACGGGCGACGTGTCCGGTCTGGTCAGCATTTAAGACAGAATTTGTTGCTTTATGCGTGATGTATGTTACGCCATGACACGTAACGATGTAACGTACAGAGCCGGAAGGGCCAGTTTTTGTCAAATTTTCTCCAATACTGTAGACCCATTACCATGTCAATCAATGCTTGAATAGAAATGTAGTTCACACCCCACATTTTGATGTCAACACGGTCGCTACAGTCCAATTAGTCTTCTTTGCGGCCTCGTTTGAATGTCGCGGTTGCGCACATTTGTACGGAATGGGGTTAGCGTACGTTACACCCTACCGCCTGTGTCTGCCTCGGTGAAGCACCGCTTGCCTCTCTTCCCAGACTTGTTGATGGGAGAGTCCGGTCCCACCTCGGTTACACAGTCGCAGAGGTGAGCTAGCTATTACTAGCTATTCCTGCATCCCCACAGTGGAGTTGCTGGGGTAGCTCTTTTGTTTAGTATATGTAGCGTTAAGTCGCTTGGTTATTCTAAAATGGACCATGCTGTGGTCAAAGAGGCTAGCTAGCCTAGCTTATGCTAAAAACAACTGGCTAATGTTGGTTAGCATGCTTAACTTCCTGCGAGTGAAACTTAATATATTTTCCCCCGGCTTTATGGTAACCTCATCCCCATTTCCCTCTGGAGTTGGAGGGAGTGAAGGAAACAGTGCCAAGGCCAAAGCCATATCAAACGGGGTGATATGTCAGCCATTGCCAGAGCCCCCTATGCCCATAAAGGGTCCAGGCTTCATGTAGGCTATACAGTCTCACGGAAGCACAACTCATGTTGGAAGCGTGTTTAATGCTGCCCCCTCTGTTACACTGCGCTCCATGGGGATCAAGAGGTATATCAATCTCCCCAGGGTAACCGTGACAAGTTGGGTCGCCCCTCCCCCACAGATGGCTCATTACTGGGAATTATTGCAGATTCATGCTTGTAGCTCACTAGTCCCTATGAGGTGTTTAGTGATACAGGTTATGGGGTCTCTAGGCGATTAGTGGGTTGTTGGTAGCAGAGTCAAGGGAACGATCAGGGGTTGACGCGATCATACTATTATCCCACATGCAGTCTCTGGTTCATATGAGCTGTCTGTCTCCAGCTCAACGCTTTTCATTCCTGGGAGTTAGATTTAATTACGAATCGCCCCCATCTGTTACAACAGAAGGGGTCTATCCCATTCCCAGCTAGGTTACAAGGCGCTTTGGTCGCCAGACCTATGACTGGTCAGTAGGGTAACCTCTATGATAAAGTTTTCCCTGTCTATTTTTTATACGTGCGGTACAGCGCTAGATGCCAGCCGGTTACCAGAACACATCTTACCGCCTAAACTGACAGACGCTTGTTGTGACAACAGTACCTCCAAGTGTCCCGGCCAATTAACCTTGGCATATAACCGGAGCCTGTGAACCTTGGCACATGAACACCGTTTTTTTTCAACCGAGTTCCAGTGTTCACTGGTGTTAAAAGTGTTGTCTCCCATGTGAGAGTTCGATGAAAAGCGTTCCTTCATGTTCAGACACACGGTTGTCAAGAGTGGTGGAAATGGAAGTACAACCAATCTCTCCAAGTCTACAAGATCTACTTCACGGGAGTCTCACTGTCTGCTCCAACCAATGGTGCAGTGTCGCCCTGGATCATGCCAACAGTGACGTCAGGTTGCAGGCTACAATTTGTTGTGCTACCCCCACGCTTCTGCAGCCTCATCACGTCGACTGTTCCCGAGGCCTCGGTGCTCGTTTTGAGAGAGGAAATATCCTCCAGTCTACCAATCCGAGTGATTCCTATGTCGAAGATCCGGGACCGCTGGTACAGCTGGTATTCCTGGTTACGAAAAGGGACAAGCGTTTGAGCTCTGGTGCCAAGATAAAGGACTTGTTTCTTTTCAGTACTCTCTGTCTCAGACGGGTCTCTAAACACATTGCGACTACATGGGACTTGGTGTTGGTTTTGGAGGCACTATGTGTGACCCACTTTGAACTTCTGAAACTGGTGGACCTGAAGATCCTTTCCTACAAAACCTCCCTGCTCATGGCTTTGGCCTCGGATAAACGTGTTGTGGACCTCCCTTCCTATCCTCAGTTCACCCCAGGCGACTCTAAGATGACATTGTGTCATGGCCATGGCCATGTCCTACAGGTCCTTAGCTTTTGAGACATTTCCCTTTTCACCACCTCCTTTTGCATCTGAAGAGCAACAGAGGTTACTCTGCCACTGGATTGTGGATGCTTTCTCCCTGGCATGCAGCGCCAAGTGGCAAGGGTTACCTAGCAGTGTATGTGCGCACTCAACCAGGGGTCTGGTGGATGTCACTGTTCCCGGTATAGCACACAGTGTTCTCACGGCGGGGATGGGGGGAAAGTCACTAGGCAGTGTGCCGTGTGCGCAATACACAGACTGCCGCATCTGGCGGGGTCAGGGGCCGTTTAATTTAGTATCCGTTGGGGTCGGCTTGGGGTGTGATTATTCTTCCCCATAGTATGTTGTACGTAGTGTTATGACTATAACTACTGTTCCCTGAAAGAAGGAAACGAGGTACAACACCTGTTTGGCGCAGCACCGCCCGTTCCTGGGCTCGGTGAAGAGCGGTATTAAATTGAAGGAATTAATCTGAGCCTCACGTTTCTCACCTGTGGAAGGCGGGGCTTCCAGCGAGATACAGATTTCGTTGGCCTCGTCAGGCATGATTGTAGATCCTTCTACCAAAGGAATTTAAGTAATTGAACTGATCTAGGTCGTTTTAATAACAAAAACCTGCAATTTCGGTTAATTGCTCAGCACTACATCCTACAAACCCCAGAATTCTCCATTCCTCTCCCTCCTACAAACCCTCAGAATCCCCCTTATTTATCAGCCTTACTTCTGCTGGTATTCCTTGATGAGGCGCTTGGCCTTGCTGTACTTGCGCTCCAGGGTCTGGTACTGGGCCTGTGTCTCCTTCAGGTGTTCGTCCACCGCTTGACACAGACTCTGGGCCTCCATCCAGTAGCCCTCCAGCTTCTCCATGCGCTCCTTGTTCTCCCGAACGCTCTGTTCCAGCTGGGCACGCTCCATGCGCCAGCGCAGCTTGTCCTGCTCTGAATGCGCCAGCTACATAAGGGAAGAAAGTGTCAAGTTTACTCCTGTATACTTCTAGTTTACTCCTGGACTGTGTGTTTTAGTCGAGGGTTAACGTTTGTCTGTGAAACCAGTCCTATGTTTGTTGGTTAATTGATTTTGGAGCAGGTCTAACCTTTCTCTTCAGCTGTTGAATCTCAGCCTGGGTGACCGCATGCTTTATCTGTAGCTATAGAGGGAGAGAGAGGTAAAAAAATAAATAATGTAACACCATGGTTCACTCCAGCACAATGTCTCATCTCATACGCTCTCTCAACAAGAAGTTGAATTGAATATAACTTTTTCTCCATTTCGAGATGAACATTTGCCTTTGGAATCAAGCTTCCCTGCTCACCTCTTTGAACTTGTGGGCCATTTTCTCAGGGTCCATCTCCATTGGGGAGAGCATGTCCTCATTCTCCGCCAGGTCAAACACCTCTATGGCGTTGGGGAACATGGGGCTCATCTCCTCCTCCTCGTCCGTGGCATACTCACCTGTCTGGAGGACATTCAGAAGATTCAGAGTACATTCACAATATATTCAGGGAGTGCATATAGACAAATTCCTGTCATGTTTCGGTCTTGTTGTGAACCAACAATGTCACACACTACCCTAAAATGGCCACTAGATGGTAAAGTTGAGCTTAGAGGAAAAAGCCATCCATGAGTAGAATGCTAGTGGGCCAGAATTGACACCCTAGAATTGGGCAACCACCATTTTATGTTTACCAGGGAAGCCTGTCAAAAGGCAAAGCTTGTCAGGGGACTCCGTGGCTGCAGTGACGGGAATCTTTGTTGAGAAATAGTTTATACAAATTTGTCTATAATCGTTCTGTTGATTGACGCAATAAATCCCACTATACTGTACCGTCTATATCGACCTGGTGAGGTCAATAACACAAAAAACACACACCTCTGTTTGAAAGTCCCCCTTCACACACACATAATTCCAACACACTCACTCTTAACACCTCCCAACACACAGACCGACACACAGCCATTCTAAATATTCCTTTAACAACAGCCGCCTGGGACAAGCCCCAACAAAGGCTTGTTATACCAATGAGTCACTCTCTGAGGGAATGCCCCCCCCCATCAACACTGGTCTGTCTGCCCGTCTGAACCCTCCCAGTTGGACCAAGCATCGAAGCCCTGAACGCGCCTGTCACAACAACACTGTCTGATGTGTCAACTCTCCAAACGTGCTGAAAATGTTGACACTGTTTGAACGTTGCATAGCCAACCAGAGTTGGGGGAGAAACAAAGCACAGAGACTGAGGGATTAGCCGGAGTCACATAGGACAATGCCATCAAACGATGCCTACCCATAAAAACAAGACCAAATAACAACTACTATTCATTTTTAAACGTATTAGAAAGGACTTGTATGTTAACTGGTAACGCATCTTTAGCAGGAAATTACATTGACGCAGGCTCAGATCTGTTGGGAGGGGGGCATGTTCTGATGGGGAGACACAGTATGATGGAATACCAGACCTGGGTTGTGGCATCTGGTCCATACTTGTCGGTCTTTCACACCCAAGCCCAGACATCTATTGAACATGATTGAATTTAACAAGGAGACGGATTCAATTATTCAAGCATTTCCGCTCCATGGAAGAGACTGAGGGGAGACAAGGAACTAAGACAATTGCTGGGCTGGGCTTCATGCCACAACGCTTTCCCCTACCGCCTCTGTCCTTATTCAGACCCTTTCAAAGATCTGAGATGACTGGGCAGGTATAAAGCACTATGTGCACCTAGGTTCCGTCACATTGCTTACACCTATCCGGTCCTGTTAGATCAGTGAAGGGGAGGTGAACAAGGAGGGTTCTGTCTAGAATTTCTAGTTGTATTATTCCATTGTGAAGGGAGCCTGATGGAACATCTGTAAGGCCTTGGGGGGGAAGTGTCAAACGCTTCATGAGCGCCATCTTGTTTTGTCATATTATTGACTGACGGAACAAGCGAATATGTTTTGGATGGGCTGAAGTAATCTTTCTCATGGTGTGTGTGTGTGTGTGTGTGACCAGGGCCCTATGGTAACTGGTCAGAAGTAGTGCACTATAGAGGGAATCGGATGCCATTTGGGACACAGACAATTATGAGCCCCTCACCTCCTCGTCCTCCTCCATGTACTGGCTGTAACGCTGCTCCATCATCTCTTTCTGCCAGCGCTCCTGCTCCAGGGTCTGCTGGATCAGCTGGGCCACCTCGCTCTGCTCACCTGGCTTCTCTCGGCCAATCATGAACCTGCATGGGCAACAACGACCAACAGGGTGAGTAAGGAAGGCATGTCTGTCAAGGAGTAGCCAATGGGAAACCTAGGGTAGGGTTTAAGTGGGTAGTAAGGTAAAACTAGGGTAGGGTGGTTAAGTTTAGGTCTAGTGGTTGCAACTTCAGAAGATACACAGTAGAATGTAGATAAATATGATATAATCATAGAAGGACCAGACTGTAGAGTTCAAATAACTCATCAGTTACATTTTCCAAGAAAATAGCCCCCACAGATTACAAACAAGTGCAAGCCAGGGCAGCAACATTTGGTGGGGAATGAAAATTACAGCTTGTGCCTGGAAGGAACATGACACTCACTGTACATGGATGGATAAGTTGACATTGTAACGAGTAGAAAATGTGACAAGATTATGCCGAGGGAGAAAGACAATTCAGTGAATAAGTGTAGCACGCCATCTGAAGACTGTCTGAAATGGAACCATATTCCCTATTTAAGTGCACTACTTTTGCCCAGAGCGCTATATAGGGAATAGATTGCCATTTTAGAAACACCCCTTTTCTATGTATCACAGAGAATAACAATGAAATAAACAAAGCATGAGAGGACATGCATGTTTTATAGAATGAGTGACTGAAGCGTCTACAGAGTTATCCTGTTGCAGATGGGACCCTTAAGACCGCGACACCAGTTCTGGCTGTCACATGTTTGTCCAATGGAATGATCGAGCGGAAAGACCTCAACTGGACGGTTGCCTGGGGATCATTTGTCACACCCAAGCCTGTGTGCAAAGCAGCCAGATGCACAGTGACACGCAAGACAAAGGAAACCATGTCGCTGTAGCTAACACCACGTTGTGCCAAAAGGGATCCTTTCAACAGAGCATCATATCCCTTGATGTTGGTGCTCTAGACAATATGATGAAAATGACCATTTCTAAATCTATTCTAACGTGATAGATTTGTGTACACCTAATATGGTTCACTGCAGAAAAAAATGATGGCACTGATCATTACATCATAAAAATCCCTTAAGTGAGATTTGAACTAACAACCCTCTGGTCACCAATCTGTATCCCTGCCTGAGACTAAACAACCACACATGTGCAATGAGACCGCAGAGAGAGGTAGCTACATCATTCAACACGACTGCCAGCATCACTGTGGCATTCAGTGTGGGCGGGGGTTTGGTGAAGAGTGTGTGAGGGTTAAGAACCCACTAGGGTGCCCCTTTCTTGCCTGAGGAGAAATAACTCCGTGGTGGTCAAAAGTGAGGAAGAAACGGTGACTTGGAATCTAACCACTATGTGGAAAAGCCAAGCTGTGCACGGAGAAAGATGTCAAGCAAATACGACACCTAACCTCTCCAGCATTTTCAAAACAAACCACGCCATCTATTTGCTGCGACTATGCTGAAGCATAATTACCAGAGAGACGGCGCTTCTAATTTTGGACCAATCAAAACATCACCACCTGTCCGTGAAACCAGTCAGCAGCCTGTGAGGGGGAATCGACGGATGTGCTAAATCAATGAATATTCACAAGCTCAGAGACACGCTCCATCCAGGAAGTAGGACATGAGGCGAAGTAGAAAACAACCAGGCCTTGTCTGGAACCGTCTGTACGTGTGAATCTGCAAGTGTCCCCCTGCCACCATCTGTACAAACCCATCCTACCTTGGATGAGGTCATACATCAGCATTCTCCACAGAGAATTTTGTCTACAGACAAATCCATTTCCTAGATTTTTGATTAAACAGGGCGTACAAAACTGAACAATAGGTGGCAAATTCACTTTGAACAAAGGTGCTTCCACAAGGGGAGACAAGAGTCCGATTGGGCCATAACATTTCTGGGGCATCCCTCCCTCCCTCTCTTCCTCCCTCACTCCTTTGATTATAGTCCGTAGTGTCAGACAGCAACCTGAGCTTGGTCCGAGAATCAGGTTGGACCAGGCTGTTTTATAAATGGCCTCGCCGCTCCCTCACCGACACCGGCCTCTCCGCCATCTCCCTGGGATCCAGGCTAATGTCTTAAAAATCAGGCTGTCCGATCTCTGGGTGGCTGTGATGTGAAGACAATGAGAGACGTCTCTGCTCGCCTAGCTACACTACAGTCAAACTGCCCCGCCAATTAACACAAAGACCTCCACAGGCAGTTAATAATGCAGGAGAGAGGAATGAGAGCGTCAGGATGAGGGGATTAGAGGTGGGAATGGGCAGAGAGGGATTCCAATTGTGATCCAGTCTGAAGGGAGGTAGAGTTATGGTACTTGGGAGCAATAGTGTGTTTGGTTCCCCACACCAGTCTTTATACGGTTCTGATCTAGACCCACTTCTCTCCAATCCCATGCTTAGTTTCTCATAACAGATTTTGTCAGGGTACTGTGGCACCATATTTGACCAGAGTGCAGTAAATACACTATAGATACTGTACCAATAGCTTGATGTTGAAACAAAGTGTTTATTGACAGCTATTGAGTGAGGGTTCTTACTTGACAGTGCCGGTGGTGTTCCTGAGGACGGAGGCAGCAAAGGCCTGGGTCACGCCCACCAGACTGGTCCCATCCACCTCCACGATCAGGTCATTCACCTGGATCCTGCAGGGGAGGGAGGAAGAGAGTGATAGTGAACAATGGGAAAAGAGGACGAGGAGCAAGCAAAAAAAATCATTTTGGGATACACTGCTGGAACACAGATGGTTCAGAACCTTTCATCTCGGTGTGCAGCTCCTCCGTCAGTGACCGTCTTGACAAAGATGCCCAGTTTCTCCAGACCCATGTCCGCCCCGGCACCCATGCCAATGATGCTGATCCCCAGACCATCCCCATCTGTGCAGAAGAGGGGATAGGAGATAGGAAATGGGGAAATAACCTGATAAATATGAGTGTCTTACCAAGACAAACTTCCAAAAAGGACTAATTCAAGGTAAGTTGGAGCACTCAACAAAAAAGAGCAGAGATTGATTTATTTTTGCTCCCTTTAATCCATTGTTGTGTCTCAATGGGCCACTAGCTAGAAATAGGAGCTAAGTGCAGTGGTCACTGAGGAAGACGTCAGCTTGATGTCGAAACGTCATTGACCTGTTTGCATCCTGTACAACGTATTAAAGTCAGCAAAAATAAATCAGTCTCTGCTCTTTTTTTGTTGAGTGCTCCTTTTGGAAGTTTGTCTTGGTAAGACATTCTCATGATATTTGTCATGGTCGTTAAGCACCCCTCCTTTCCTTTGTTGGCTGAAGCGAGAAGGCCCAACTGAACTCTACCCTCATAAATATGTTCCCTTCCCAATGTAAGGAAATAAATTGAATAAAATGGGGGACCTTGACTGGAAGATACAGTAGCTAGCTAAAGCTACTACGCCACTTTGTATAAGCAGGCATTATCCGTATTAGAACCCAATTAGCCACTGCTAATCTAGTGTAATATAAATCCAATAAGGAGATAACGGGCGACTCTGGATTCATTGGTGACCACTAAGGTGTTCGCTCGTCATGTGGCTAGCCGATTTGTGAGGAAAAAGGTAAAGGTTACTTAAAGACTTCAACCAGCTAGTTGAAGCAATTCATGCTCCTGAGTGGCGCAACGGTCTAAGGCACTGCATCTCAATGCAAGAGGCATCACTACAGTCCCTGGTTCAAATCCAGGCTGTGTCACATCTGGCTGTGATTGTGAGTCCCATATATATATATATTATATATGTATATATATTTTTTTTTTGGGGGGGGGGGTTTAATGGAAACTACAGACTTCACTGAAAATGTTTAGCTACTAGTTGTAACTTTAATAGTTACAGTTCATTAATTCTCTCTGTCTTTCTGTTGTACTGGTTTATGCTATTGAACTCCAAAGCGACAGTCGTGTGCATGCATTTTACGTATGCAAATCCACGGCCCTTGGTGTTGCAAGCGCCATGCTCTACCGACTGAACCATGCAGGACTAACAATATAGTGAGGATCAGTAGGGTTCTGTAATGCTCTAGAAGATTCCACCAGGTTTTTACCTTTCTCCAATTCCACAGGGAAGAGGTCCAGTCTCTCCACCCTCTTCTCCAGCTCGTACTCAGCCGAGGCCGCCATGGGATCCACGTCATCATTACGCCGGTCGTAGTCCTCGTTGGAGTACGTGGAGAACACCTGCCGAGAGAAGACAAAAAGGTCATAGGTCAGTTCGACACTCACCAACACGCAAGGTTTACACCACAACAGGCTTCCCATAGAGGAGGCATGTCCTCTAGAACAGTAGTGCATCATCAGTTTTCCTCTTGTCATGTTAAGTCATTACATACCTTAGAGAGCTATTTAGAACTTGTCTGAAATGTCCAGATCAACTAGCCCATGTCAGCTAATGTTTGTTTTTTTAACCCATAGATGTTGTCATTTTTTTGTCACTCAAATATCACATGAACACATAGATGTGGCAAAATGTATAGAATTGCAAGAAAATTTGCTTTAAATCCGCAACATCTCCTTTGCATCCCAAGACAAAATGTGGAGAATTGCAGGAAATAAGCTTCAAACCTGCAAAATTCTCTCCACCCACAAGAGGGGTGGTGAACAGTTTGTCATGAACAGTGCTTGTGCCCATAGAAATAGACGTGGGGTGTGCGCAGGATGTTCTCCGATGCTGGATGGGGGTCCCCCCAGAGTGAAAAACTTTGGGAACCCTTGCTCTAGAAAATGATCTAAGGTCAGTTTAGCATGTTCACCACGAATGGTTAAGGATAAGACTATGGGAAATGTAAGCTGATCCTAAATCTGTGCCTACAAGCCTCAACCCGGAGCTAAAAGGAGAGCCAGGCAGGCAAGGCGCTAACGGGGCGGAAGGAGACGCCTCCAACAACCAGACAGACAGGGGTGGTGTTATACGGCTCGCTAATACAAACACACACCCTCATGGCTTCTCGCTGAGCTAATGGCTTCTCATCCAACCTAATAAAGTCTATCTAGTTTCACGTGTGTGTGTGTGTGTGTGTGTGTGTGTGTGTGCGAGAGGAGAGAGAGCGTGTGTGTATTTAAGGCCTCTCTCCTCCCTCTGCAGCTAGCCAAATTCACTCTGGCAGCGAGGACATACTTCTGGGGGGTGTTGGAGTGCCATGTTACGCTGGCAACATGTGGGTGTGGAGAGCGGTGGTGAGGGTGCTCCAGTGAGCGGCTAGGTGGGGCGTATTTTAGTGGTACTCAGGTGATTTATATTTAACAGGGGGGGGATGTATTTTTCATAACCTCCCGTCCTGCATTAGTGTATTAGAGAGGTGTCCGGGCAGGTCAGGGCGTTTTTTGGTACGTGTTCTGCTTTCAGTGGGATGAGGTTTAATATTTGAAATGGGGTCATGCACGTGGCCGTGGCCACACACACACACACACACACACACACACAGGTCATGGAGTTTCACGTGTATTATTCATATCATAAATTGTGAGGAATCCTTTATTCAGTTATTTGTTCTGATCCAGGGTTGCCATGACAACATTATTAATATGCATTTTGAATTCCATTGTAAAAAATTAAATAAAAACACCAACTAATCAGATGAACAACAACAGCTCTAACAGAGTAATCCACAAGCGTGCTAAGAGGGTCAAGTATAAATAAGGTGGATATCCTCTTGCTGAGGTTAAAGGATAAACACAACCCTCAACCTTTACGATTTTGTACTGCTAGAATTCTAACACCAAATCCCCATAGTGGCCTAGTCCAGTTCTATGTTATCTAGGCCCAGTGAGCCAAATTTGCCCAAAGGCATCTTTTCAATGTCTTGTGCTCATAGGAGGGGAGAAAAGAAAGGTAGATGGGGGCACAGATGTGAGAAATAATTAAAAGTAGGCAACAAGGGAATTGAGTTCATCAGCTGGTCAGGGTAGAATGTAATGAGCCGTGTGTTTTTTTTTATACAGGAACTGGAGGTTTACTGTGTAAGAGGCAGAAGGGAGAAGAAGCGAAAAGAAAACATGACAAACAAAGTTTTGGAATTCAGCATTGGTTCAAGTCCTCGAATCTCCTCTTCAAGTTCCAGCGTTCCAGAGTGACACGAACACCGTCTGCCTCATAAGCTCTTACGAAAAGAAGCTTGCAAGCCCCATCCCCAACAATGCAGGATTCAATATCAAAATAGTCAAACTTTTTTCATTCAAAATAATTAAGTGTAGGAGTGTGATGCGTCTTCTTGTCAAGTGAAAGACGTCACCTTATCCGCCGCTCTATTCAGGGCTGCTAGAAGGTGTTGTCGCGCCCCTCTGCTCCAAAAAGGCAGAAGCTTCATAGTTCCTGTGTGCAAGCCAGACCACTACCCCTAGTAAATACCAATACCTCTTAGCTTTCTTTCACATCAGAGACGCACTACTTATCACAAAGCCACACTGAACCAAGCCCAACCGTAAATCAACATGATTTTAACTGATGACGGCTCAATTTACACATCATTTGCATAACACCCCCCGAATGGAATATAAGCCTAAAAACTATGCCTCTGATTTTACAGCTCATTTCAGCTGGTGAAAGCCCAGCAGCGCCATCCAGATGTTTAAAAAACAGAAACATTTTGTCCTAAGACAGCTGTGGACGAGTTACTTTACACCACAGCATAAGAAAAGGAACAGCCATTTCAAAGCACATGAACCAGAAGTGTTTTTTGCATAATATCATATGATTGGCCCTGTGCCGCAGCCAGCGAAGATGATTTTTTTTCTCTCTCCAGCTATTAGATAACTACAACCAGACAGTCTATGGATGTGTCCCAAACAGTCAGTCTACAGTGTAGCTATTCCCTCCACAAGGCAATCGAACAAGCTAAGCGTCAATATAGAGACAAAGTAGAATCGCAATTCAACGGCTCAGACACAAGAGGTATGTGGCAGGGTCTACAGTCAATCACGGATTACAAAAAGAAAACCAGCCCCGTCACGGACCAGGATGTCTTGCTCCCAGGCAGACTAAATAACTTTTTTGCCCGCTTTGAGGACAATACAGTGCCACTGACACGGCCCGCAACCAAAACATGCGGACTCTCCTTCACTGCAGCCGAGGTGAGTAAAACATTTAAACGTGTTAACCCTCGCAAGGCTGCAGGCCCAGACGGCATCCCCAGCCGCGCCCTCAGAGCATGTGCAGACCAGCTGGCTGGTGTGTTTACGGACATATTCAATCAATCCCTATCCCAGTATGCTGTTCCCACATGCTTCAAGAGGGCCACCATTGTTCCTGTTCCCAAGAAAGCTAAGGTAACTGAGCTAAACGACTACGGGAAATGTAGCACTCACTTCCGTCATCATGAAGTGCTTTGAGAGACTAGTCAAGGACCATATCACCTCCACCCTACCTGACACCCTAGATCCACTCCAATTTGCTTACCGCCCAAATAGGTCCACAGACGATGCAATCTCAAACACACTGCACACTGCCCTAACCCATCTGGACAAGAGGAATACCTATGTGAGAATGCTGTTCATCGACTACAGCTCAGCATTTAACACCATAGTACCCTCCAAACTCGTCATCAAGCTCGAGACCCTGGGTCTCGACCCCGCCCTGTGCAACTGGATACTGGACTTCCTGACGGGCCGTCCCCAGGTGGTGAGGGTAGGTAACAACATCTCCACCCCGCTGATCCTCAACACTGGGGCCCCACAAGGGTGCGTTCTGAGCCCTCTCCTGTACTCCCTGTTCACCCACGACTGCGTGGCCACGCACGCCTCCAACTCAATCATCAAGTTTGCGGACGACACAACAGTGGTAGGCTTGATTACCAACAACGACGAGACGGCCTACAGGGAGGTGAGGGCCCTCGGAGTGTGGTGTCAGGAAAATAACCTCACACTCAACGTCAACAAAACTAAGGACATGATTGTGGACTTCAGGAAACAGCAGAGGGAACACCCCCCTATCCACATCGATGGAACAGTAGTGGAGAGGGTGGTAAGTTAAGTTCCTCGGCGTACACATCACAGACAAACTGAATTGGTCCACCCACACAGACAGCATCGTGAAGAAGGCGCAGCAGCGCCTCTTCAACCTCAGGAGGCTGAAGAAATTTGGCTTGTCACCAAAAGCACTCACAAACTTCTACAGATGCACAATCGAGAGCATCCTGTCGGGTTGTATCACCGCCTGGTACGGCAACTGCTCCGCCCACAACCGTAAGGCTCTCCAGAGGGTAGTGAGGACTGCACAATGCATCACCGGGGGCAAACTACCTGCCTTCCAGGACACCTACACCACCCGATGTCACAGGAAGGCCATAAAGATCATCAAGGACAATAACCACCCGAGCCACTGCCTGTTCACCCCGCTATCATCCAGAAGGCGAGGTCAGTACAGGTGCATCAAAGCTGGGACCGAGACTGAAAAACAGCTTCTATCTCAAGGCCATCAGACTGTTAAACAGCCACCACTAACATTGAGTGGCTGCTGCCAACACACTGACTCAACTCCAGCCACTTTAATAACGGGAATTGATGGGAATTGATGTAAAATATATCACTAGCCACTTTAAACAATGCTACTTAATATAATGTTTACATACCCTACATTATTCATCTCCTATGTCTACGTATATACTGTACTCTATATCATCTACTGCATCTTTATGTAATACATGTATCACTAGCCACTTTAACTATGCCACTTTGTTTACATACTCATCTCATATGTATATACTGTACTCGATACCATCTACTCCATCTTGCCTATGCCGCTCTGTACCATCACTCATTCATATATCTTTATGTACATATTCTTTATCCCTTTACACTTGTGTGTATAAGGTAGTAGTTTTGGAATTGTTAGTTAGATTACTCGTTTGTTATTACTGCATTGTCGGAACTAGAAGCACAAGCATTTCGCTACACTCGCATTAACATCTGCTAACCATGTGTATGTGACAAATACATTTTGATTTGATTTGGATGTCTATGGACAGACAGTCTATGGATGTGTCCCAAATAGCAACATTAAAGCAGCCCCCCCCCCCCACCTCTGATTCAGCGGGGTTGGGTTAAAATGCAGAAGACACATTTCGGTTGAATGCATTCAGTTGTGCGACTGACTAGGTATCCCCTTTCCCTTTCAGAAAGTATTCATACCGCTTGAGTTATTACACATTTTGTTGAGTTACAGCCTGAATTCAAAATGGATTAAAATTGACATTTTTTTCTTCACCCAATTACACACAATACCCCATAATGACAAAGTGAAAATGTGTGTTTAGAAATGGTTGCTAATTTATTGAATAAGAAATACAGAAATATCTAAAATCTCTGTCTGTTGGAAAGCAGGCTGATCCAGGTTTTCTTCTAAGATTTACAATGTGCTTAGCTCTATGCGCTATTCCATTTATTTTTATCCTAAAAAAAAACAAGCTAGTCCTTGCTGTTTCCAAGCATACTCATGATGCAGCCACCACCATGCTTGAAAATATGAAGAGTGGCACTCAGTGATGTGTTGGATTTGCCCCAAACATAACACTTTGTGTTCAGGACACAAAGTTAATTTCTTTGCCACATTTTTTTGCAGTTTTACTTTTGTTTTAGTTTTGTTGCCAACAGGGTGCATGTTTTAGAATATTTGTATTTTGTACAAGCTTCCTTCTTTTCACTCTTACATTTAGGTTAGTATTGTGAAGTAACTACAAATCCTCAGTTCTCATATCACAGCCATTAAACTAACTTTTTTTAAAAGTCACCATTGGCCTCCCAGTGAAGTCACTGAGCGGTTTCCTTCCTCTCCAGCAACTGAGTTAGGAAGGACACCTATAGTATCTTTGTAGTGAATGAGTGTATCGATACACCACTGAAAGTGTACTAATAACTTCACCATGCTCAAAAGGATATTCAATATCGGTTTTAGTTTTTTTTACCCATCTACCCCTAGATGGTGCCCTTCTTTGTGAGGCATTGGAAAACCTCCCTGGTCTTTGTGGTTGAACCTGTGTTTGAAATTCACTGCTCGACTGAGGGACCTTACAGACAATTGTATGTGTGAGGTATAGAGACGAGGTAGTCATTCTAAAATCATGTTAAATCAAATCAAATGTATTTATATAGCCCTTCTTACATCAGCTGATATATCAAAGTGCTGTACAGAAACTCAGCCTAAAACCCCAAACAGCAAGCAGTGTGGGTGTAGAAGCACGGTGGCTAGGAAAACCTCCCTAGAAAGGCCAAAACCTAGGAAGAAACCTAGAGAGGAACCAGGCTATGAGGGGTGGCCAGTCCTCTTCTGGCTGTGCCGGGGTGTAGATTATAACAGAACTTGGCCAAGATTCAAATGTTCATAAATGACCAGCACGGTAAAATAATAATAATCACAGTAGTTGTTGAGGGTGCAACAAGTCAACACAATTATTTCCCAGTCCATGTAACTTATGTGACTTGTTAAGCACATTTTGACAGTATTTAGGCTTGAATATTTAAAGTGAGAGGGATATAGAATGATTGGGTCGGTCAGAGAAAATAAATAAAACAAGCATAAAAATCCTTAAATATCCCATAGGCCATTTCTTTCGCAACCTTGTTTTTGACCTCTCCCTCCATACACACATCTCATCAATCTCACTCTCTCTGCCTAGGAGCATCAATATTTTATCAAATGCATTGTAATCTTGACTCTGCTTTTCAAGAATCTCACCTGAGCTCTCTCAACGGCTTCCCCACTCTGTGTAAATACCATCACCGTGGTCACGTGATGCACCGTCGCCATAGCAACCCGCAGCTTGGCAAATGTTAGTTTGACACCAGTTTCTCTCTCTTTGTCCCCTTCTCCCCAGGCGGCAGTCAGAAGGCAGTTTTTTCCCCCAGTCTCAGCATCACTTTCGGTCTAGACTTCAGGGAATTCATTTTACACATACACACAAACACTCACCCACTTTATAAAACGTGCACAGCACACACACATTTGAAAAAACCTGTGTGTTTTCAGTGTCTCCACTATCATGGCGTATTGCCCAGTTAAATTGTGAACATCGAATTAAGCTATTTGACATTTGAAAACATAACCTACAATAACTTTGACAATATGGCCGAATTAGCGGAAGCTTCAATAATCGGTCAGAGCATAAAAGATACTGCCCGCGTTCACTTGTATTGAAAAAGCTGACCAGCTCAATGATATCTCTCTATACTAATCTCTATCTTCCCATAGAGTCAATTATGAAATGTGCTGTACTAAAACTATAATGGACAAAATCTAAGTAATGGCTTTTAGAGCTGTAATAAGAATGAGGACAGACACAGAGAGGTTTGTACTGTAGCTGTTAGTAGAGTATAACGCTTGCAACGGCAGTATAGTGGGTTTGATTCCTGGGACTACTCGTAGGTAAAATGTTTGCAAGCATGACTGTAAGTCGCTTTGGATAGAAGCATCTGCTGACTGGAATATATTACTGAACAAAAATATAAACGCAAAGTGTTGGTCCCATGTTTCATGAGCTAAAATAAAAAGATCCTATACATTTTCCATACGCACAAAAAGCTACATTTCTCAATTTGTGCACAAATTTGTTTACTTCCCTGTTAGCATTTCTCCTTTGCCAAGATAATCCATCCACCTGACAGGTGTGGCATATCAAGAAGCTGATTAAACAGCATGATCATTACACAGGTGCACCTTGTGCTGGGGACAAATAAAGGCCACTAAAATGTGCAGTTGTGTTACACAACGCCACAGATGTTTATCTTTTCAAGTTTTTGGCATGCTGACTGGAGGAATGTCCACCAGAGCTGTTGCCAGAGAATTTAATGTTAATATCTCTACCATAAGCCACCTCCAACGTAATTTTAGAGAATTTGTCAGTACGTCCAACCGGCCTCACGTGTAACCAAGCCAGCCCAGGACCTCCACTTCGCAGCTTCTTCACCTGCGGGATCATCGGAGACCAGCCACCCAGACAACTGATGAAACAGAGTAGTATTTCTGTCTGTAATAAAGCCCTTTTGTGGGGAAAAACTCATTCTTATTGGCTGGGCATAAGGGTATGATTTCATTTATTTCAATTGACTGATTTCCTTTTATGAACTGTAAGTCAGTGACATTGTTGCATTAGATTTCTGTTCAGTATATTGGTATATAGGCCATATACTACAAACCCCTGAGGTGCCTTATTTCTATTATAAACTGGTTTGTGGTTACCAGCATGAAATACAACATGAGAATGAGGGCGGACTGAGAGAGCAGATTCCCGATGACCTCAGAGATCAGATATGACCAGTGGAAAATGAACGCAGCTGCCCAGCATGATTTCACAGCCATAAAACACCAGCCAAATGCAAACCAGTAAAAACATTTTTTTTTTTAACTCTACAGCTGAGAGTGAAGTTATTCTAGTGAATAAGGGTGGCTAAGATAGTTACAGTAGCCAACAATTTTCCATTTATCCATGTAGATGTGCAGTTAGCCTGTGTGCCTGACTAGCTCTACATTCACCAATGCTATATTGTCATCTCACCAAAGACACACAATGACACGTAGCAACATCAGGCTAGCAATCAGGCTACTGTATAGCACACAGATGTGAATAAATCATGGTGATATTACAGTACGAGACCAATTCTGAATTTTGGGCCCTGCTCTGGCATCATCCCTAGCTGGCAGCTTGTCATAGTTCCCTGCCTGCCTGCCTGCCCGCCCGCCCTCCGTCCCCTGGAGCTGTGGCAGGGAGAGTGTCTGAATACCCATACTTGCGTTCTAAATAGGAGACATTTAGGGTATGCAAAAATATAACGCTTTATAGTTTGACATTTCGAACATTTAGTGTGCTTTAAAATGCCTGGATGTCATACTCGTTTTGGCTTTTCATCTCGTAGAATTCCACAGCACACTATTGAGGAAGATAATCGTCTTTCGAGATCCACTTGTTGGACAACTGATAATCACATAAAGCGACGCGCTGTACCAAAATGAACGAATGGCTGGAATCAACTCAATTGTGCATTAGATTACGCATTCCCAGTAGGATGAGCCAAATATGGTGATGTGTGTTGCTTACTGCATTCGTTCTTACTAAACAGTGTGTTCTAAATAGTATGAAGTAGGATTAGCACACCGTATGTAGCTTTAGTAGGGAAGACAGACTTCTTACACTTCCATGGACTAACCCGATTCAGGGGGAGACCGAGAGAAAAAAAAAAAAAAGAGAGCGAGAGGGCGAGAGGGGGATAAAACAGATGCTCTGGTTGTTTTCAGTTTGTGGGAGCTGTTCTTAACAATTTATACAGGATCAACTATTATTCCGTCAATCTCCCAAATGGTTGAGATGAAGAATGAGGGTAAATCTCAACCTAGATATGTTAAGGGCAACCCCTACCTTCAGCGGGTTACTTAGGGAGATGGGCAGAACGTTTTCAATCCCAAACGGTCCTATGGGCCCAGTTTAAATGTATAGGGAATAGGGTGCAATTTGGGACGCAAAACAGAGACAGTGAGGAATGTGGCTGGGCTGACCACTGTGTTTACCCATCTCCTGGTTCCTGCCTCTCAGCCATTCCACAGGATTTAGCTGGCATGTGGCTGGCACTACGCTAGCACGTTGCTAATGCTAACAGCATAGCAATAACAACCCTAGCATAGCCTGTTACTTCTCTCTAGGCACTGCCCAGCTAGCTGTATGTGCACTTCAGTGGGGTGGAGGGGTTATGATGGCTGGCTGGGGTGGGATTGGTAGAGGGAGAGTGAGACATGAGGTAACATTCAGAAGGCGAACACAATGGACAAATGTATGTAGAAGCTCTGGCACAGTCAGCAGTTTAGACTCCAGTGAGGCAGGGCAGAGTTTGTGCGTAGGTTGTATTTCACTAGCAGTTTTTCCTTTAAAAAAAATAAGCATATGGTTTCATGCGCCTTGAAAATTGGGCATGCGGGCCCATGTTTGACACTGTTGGCCTGGTTACCATGGAACACACACACACACACACACAGCATAGCTCTCAGCCAGGCCTGTGTACACAGGGAATGTGACTAGAGTATTTTCAGCATCCCTCACAGAGGAACGCCATATAAATGCAATCAGTTTGGGCAATAGGCTCATGCATGTGATTAAAGCATGAGGCAACCCGCAGAGAGAGAGAGAGAGAATCCCGGAGAAGGCCAGCATCCCGGAGAATGCCAGCATCCCGGAGTCGCCTCTTCACTGTTGACGTTGAGACTGGTGTTTTGCGGGTACTATTTAATGAAGCTGCCAGTTGAGGACTTGTGAGGCGTCTGTTTCTCAAATTAGATACTCTAATGCACTTATCCTCTTGCTCAGTTGTGCACCGGGGCCTCCCACTCCTCTTTCTATTCTGGTTAGACAGTTTGCGCTTTTCTGTGAAGGGAGTAGTACACAACATTGTACGAGATCTTCAGTTTCTTGGCAATTTCTCGCATGGAATAGCCTTCATTTCTCAGAACAAGAATAGACTGACGAGTTTCAGAAGAAAGTTATTTGTTTCTGGCCAATTTGAGCCTGTAATCAAACCCACAAATGCTGATGCTCCAGATACTCATACAGGTTTCATACATTCACAAATAACAATTAAATATTCACTTACTTTTTGAAAATCTTCCTCTGATTTGTCATCCAAAGGGTCCCAGCTATAACATGTAGTGTCTTTTTAGTGTCGTTGATAGATAAAATCTTTCTTTGTATCCCAAAAAGTCTGTTTAGTTGGTGCCATTGATTTGAGTAATAATTTCTACAAACTTCAGTGTTTGTGTGTGTTTTCTTTCCAATGGTACCAAGTATATGCACATCCTGGCTTCAGGGCCTGAGCTACAGGCAGTTTACTTTGGGCACGTCATTCAGACAGGAAGTGGAGAAAAAAAGGGGCCTAGCCCTAAGTTAACAATCAGCAATTTCCAGCTACAATGGTCATTTACAACATTAACAATGTCTACACTATATTTCTGATCAATTTGATGTTATTTTAAATGGACAAAAAAAATGTGCGTATCTTTCAGAAACAAGGACATTTATAAGTGACCCCAAACTTTTGAATGGTAGTGTACATTTAGAGTATCTGATTGATTTAGCTTAGCAACCAAATAGTTCCTTTTGGAAACAGTAAAAAAAATGATGAATAATTGAGATTCCGATTTTTTTAAAATACATTGCTCAAGGTGAAAACTGCAGCCTTTATTTCAAAGCCCGAATCCCACATTATAACACCAACTTTGTCCCAGCCACTATTTTACATTGCTGCCTTAGGCCTAAAAACGTTAGCATAGCGTGCGAACAGCTACCACAGCAGGGGCAGGAGGATGCAGAGGAGGGTGTTTGCCTAGCTAAATAATCCACTTGGTGATCTGATAATGAACCTAAGGAGACATGCTGGTTTTAACAGTGGAGGGGAGAGGGACCACACTGCTGGGGTTTAGAGAGGGAGGAAGGGAGGGAGGCGGGGGCAGTGGGGAGAGAATAATTTGTTGAAGATGTTTTCCTGTCTAGATGTGCAGGTTTAGAGAAAGAGGGGAGAGAGAGAGCTAGGTGGTTTTGAGGGTTGGTTGATTTCCTTGTTGACTTGATGTGCTGGGGATGCAGTCTGACAGTGCCCGCACACATGCGCACACCCCCGCACCATTAGCCTCAATCTGTCTGTATGTCTCTAGGGGGTTCATGTGTCACTACATCTGACAGCTAAGAGTGCTGGGTAAAAAAAAAAAAAAACTTTGTCGCTAAGGAGTTGCTATGGTGTCTGCCACGTTGTGGCGCAATCGCTGTATCATAGGGCTATATTCAGCAGAATACGCTCAAGACGGACTCTGCGACAGTGTCAGACACTACTGGGGAATGACAGGAAGCACAACATGGTGACAGGAAGTGGTAGATACAGATCGAGCTTGTGTTCCACCTCCCCTGTGACAGGCCTGTGTGTGTGTGCGCGTCGGTGTGTGTTTCCACTGTCAGACTTGTATTCTCTTCCTGTGGGGGGGGTATTCTCTTCCTGTGGGTGTGTGTGTGTTTTCAAACGTATCTTCAATAGAGCTTTGGGGTGTTTTCCTGAAAATATAAGCCACAAATAAAGCAAAAGCATGTAGCCAGTGCCCAGTCGTATGACTCAACCCAAAGAAATCCGCAGGAACCCACCATTTGGGAAACACTGGTCTGAATCACTGTACATTGTAGCCTGTATAGGAGGCCTAAGCCTACAGATAAACAGTGCACTATTCTAGTCAATGAAACCATTCAGAAGATGCACACACACACCAGTTGGTGTTTGAAACGACCGTTCACAGTTGAAACACAATACATGCTTCGTATGCCCTTCTGCAAATGACTTGGGTTGTACAGCAGATATGTTATTATGGCATCTTACCATAGCCAGAGGGAGGGTCTGGCCAGTCTATTGTGTAAGGATGATGTGCCAGTAATGACATGGAGACTATAAATCAAACCATTCACGAGATGCATTCTCAAAGGACGGCTTCAAAAACCAGAAGATGTACATACTGTATACAGAGATCCCCCCGGAAGTAGAAACACAACCCTGTAGGATACTTTATAGCCGACAGTATACGCCTCTGCATGTCAGTCCGATCTATGCCCATTAAAACGTAGCAACTAGCTATATGGCTAGCCATCACTGAGATGGCATATTACTGTAGCTAGCATGGCTATCCTTGGCTATCAATAGCACTGACACTAGCACAGACTATTCATTAGCTCCGTTACCATCAGATGGCATTGTAAAGTGTTAGATTAGCAGTAGGACATGTAGTCGTGGTAGAACACTGCAGGCACCACAGCAGTTTCCTATGTAACAGCGGGGATATGTGTCAGAAGATGTGCATGAGGTCATAGTATGTTAAAGCCTGGCAGGGTAGCAGCTACGAGCTATTAAATCGTGTGTTGTTAACACTAGGTCAACGCTCAGCAAGCGAAACCATTCATTAGATCCATTTCTATCGTACAGCATGTCAAAACGGTTCGATTAACAGGAAGCGTACGAAATGCAACATATTAAATCATATATTAGAAATATAGAATAGCAGTTTTGAAAAAAACGACAGACAGAGACAGCTTTGATCTCCTAAAAGGGATGGAATCCACGTGGAGACGAGAAAATCTCACGCTCCCCTTTCTCCCCGCTCTGTCCACTTCCCTGGCCCCAGGCTCATTAGCATGGATAACCGAGGAAGTAGTGAAGGGAGGGATAGACGCTCCTCTTTTTGTGAATGGAGCAACAGAGGAGGAGGAAGAGGAGAGGGAGCAGACTAGCTGCAGGGCTTCTGGCTGTCATCGTCATCAACACATTGAGCTAGCCAGGGCAGGGTACCAGGTTTGAGACCAGACCAGGGTTGAAGACGAAATCAGACTTTGGGCAAGATTCAAAACAACAACGTGGCTCATGTGCAGCACGTAAACATCTTTTTTTTTTTTTGAGCTGAAGGAAAGCATTCATATAAATAACGTGTTGAGTTAATTACTGTATATGATATTGGCTGATTTGAATATCGACTCATACCAGGGCTCAAACCAGATAAACGCATGACACATAGTAGCTAAACCGCAGTAGCTAAGGACTGAGGCCATCGAGCTGAAGTGACGTTCAATTTCCTGTTCAATTAACCTTCTTTGGTTTTTTGTTTTACATTACACAAAAGGTCATTTGTCACAGAGTGCTTAGCCCCCCTCCAAAAAAGCCTGGAGGCCTCAAACGACAACAGATCTCCCAATGTTCCAAACACCATTTGGGGTTAAAAGATCAAAGCTTAAATAAATGTTATTGATCCCATGATGTATGGCTGCTTTTAGTGGTCACCAATCAATAAAGCAATCACATTTCATTACGGTGTTCACCCCAGCTGTAGCCAACACAGTGGCCTTGTGTTTAGAGTGTCCGTCCTGAAAGAATCGTAACAAAGACTGTAAAAATGGGCCCCAATTTGCTTGGCACTCAGCATTAAGGAGATAGATTGGGGGCAAAGCCCTGTGACAGACTAGCATCCTGGCTCGGGGGGGGGGCGGGGTGTACTGGTACATCAAGCTGCCTCACGCTACAGATACAGGAGATGGGCTCCTTCTCCTACGAGGCATACTTACTTACAACCCAGCTGTATGAGGAGGAGAGACGGCAGGGGTGGAAGCTATCCCCTCATCATGTCCCTGTAATTTCACTGTGTCTCGGGTTGACAGAGAACCACTCTGTTGATGGATAAGGTGATGCTGCCGAATATGAGACTCGGTAATGCGAGTCATGTGGCAACACAATCACCGCCGTGTGAAAATTGTCAAGCCCGTCACAAAACAACTATCACACTAGTCAGCATACCGACAAGCGCCGTCCTCTCTGTCACATAATCAATGCATGTCCAATCAACATTCAATATGATACATATCCAACATAACAGTGTTCAATTGTGGATTTGGGGCTCTGCACTGTTAGCACACTGCACTCTCTCATCTCTGCAGGGAGAGACACACTGGAGATTGACAAGCAAATCCTCGGTGTTCTGTCCATTTAACCCTTCTAGGGCACACAGATAGACAGACAACGACTAGAAATGATTGAACCGATACAAAACGTGCTGAGGGAGGGACAAAAGGAGTGAGAGGAAAGACGAGGGTGGGGGGTGCTGAGGGAGGGAGAGAGAGGAGGAGGGGAAAGACGGGAAAGACAAGGGGTGGGGGTGCTGAGGGAGGGAGAGAGGGGAGGAGGGGAGGAGGGGAAAGACAAGGGGTGGGGGTGCTGAGGGAGGGAGAGAGAGGAGGAGGGGAAAGACGGGAAAGACAAGGGGTGGGGGTGCTGAGGGAGGGAGAGAGAGGAGGAGGGGAAAGACGGGAAAGACAAGGGGTGGGGGTGCTGAGGGAGGGAGAGAGAGGAGGAGGGGAAAGACAAGGGGTGGGGGTGCTGAGGGAATGAGGGAGAGAGAAAAGACAGGAGTGGGGGGTGATGAGGGAGGGAGAGAGAGGAGAGAGAGAGAGAGAGAGAGAGAGGAGAGGAAAGACAGGGGTGGGGGTGCTGAGGGAGGGAGGGGGAGAGAAAAGACAGGAGTGGGGGGATGAGGGAGGGAGGGAGAGAGAGGAAAGACAAGAGGAAAGACAGGGGTGGGGGTGCTGAGGAAGGGAGAGAGAGAGAGGAGAAAAGACAGGGGTGGGGGGAGTGCTGAGGGAGGGAGAGAGAGAGAGAGAGAGAAAGACAGGGGTGGGGAGTGCTGAGGAAGGGAGAGAGAGAGAGAGGAGAGGAAAGACAGGGGTGGGGGGTGCTGAGGAAGGGAGAGGAGAGAGAGGAGAGGAAAGACAGGGGTGGGGAGTGCTGAGGAAGGGAGGGAGAGAGAGAGAAAGACGGGTGGGGGTGCTGAGGGAGGGAGAGAGAGAGAGGAGAGGAAAGACATGGGTGGGGGTGCTGAGGAAGGGAGAGAGAGAGAGAGAGAGGAGAGGGAAAGACAGGGGTGGGGAGTGCTGAGGAAGTGAGAGAGAGAGAGAGGAGAGGAAAGACAGGGGTGGGGAGTGCTGAGGAAGGGAGAGAGAGAGAGAGGAGAGGAAAGACAGGGGTGGGGGTGCTGAGGAAGGGAGAGAGAGAGAGGAGAGGAAAGACAGGGGTGGGGAGTGCTGAGGAAGGGAGAGAGAGAGGAGAGGAAAGACGGGTGGGGGGTGCTGAGGGAGGGAGAGAGAGAGAGAGGAGAGGAAAGACATGGGTGGGGGTGCTGAGGAAGGGAGAGAGAGAGAGAGAGAGAGAGGAGAGGAAAGACAGGGGTGGGGAGTGCTGAGGAAGGGAGAGAGAGAGAGGAGAGGAAAGACGGGTGGGGGTGCTGAGGGAGGGAGAGAGAGAGAGAGAGAGGAAAGACATGGGTGGGGGTGCTGAGGAAGGGAGAGAGAGAGAGAGAGAGGAAAGACATGGGTGGGGGTGCTGAGGAAGGGAGAGAGAGAGAGAGGAGAGGAAAGACAGGGGTGGGGGTGCTGAGGGAGGGAGGGGGAGAGAAAAGACAGGAGTGGGGGGTGATGAGGGAGGGAGAGAGAGAGAGCAATAGAAGGAGTGACGCTCTCCTTCCCGCTAATCAACAATGAGGAGAGAGAGAGAGATGGCGAGTGGAATGCAGCATTCCCTCTGTTCTAATAACCCCCTACCTCTCCCCAGAAGGAGTGAGGGAGAAAATGAAGGATCTTCATTTATGTTATTGGCCCTGTACATATTGAGAAACAGAGCGAGCAGTGAGAGGGCGAGCAAGCCGTAAGAGAGAGCGAGCGAGCCGTAAGAGAGAGCGAGCGAGCCGTAAGAGAGAGCGAGCGAGCCGTAAGAGAGAGCGAGCGAGCCGTAAGAGAGAGCGAGCGAGCCGAGCCGTTTTGAGAGAGCGAACAAGCCGAGCCGTAAGAGAGAGCGAACGGGCCATAAGAGAGACAGCGAGCGAGAACTAGGATGTGGATAGGGAGAAAGAGAGCAATACAACAAGAGAGAACTAGGTAGTGGATAGGAAGAAAGAGAGAACTACAACGAGAGAGCGTATCTGGCTGTAAACGGCATGGTACTTGATGTGTTTGTTCCTGGTCCCTCCACCATGGTGAATGGGGACAGTATTGCAGGTCAGAGCGATCCACCATCGATTTTACAAATAATAAATGACAAGTCAACACGCAGAGTTGAACACTCTCCGTTTCGAGTTTAAAAAACAATGAAGTGTTTTCCTGGCAGGCCCGGTTATCCATCTTTCTAATGGTGTGAGCCTTGCTAACACCTTAACGTTTCCCACATTCTATCTATGATGGCATCGTTTGAAATGACAAGCCTTGCCCACCAAGAATCCAACACTGCAGAAGCCACAATAGTCAAATGCCTCCCCGAAATTGCCCCCACGCCTTCTGCACAACCGGCATTGAAAATAGCAGGCCCTTGACGCACTACTACCAGCAGTAGTGTCACTGCAGAGAGAGAGAGAGAGAGAAGAGAAAGACATGAGGAAGAGAGAGAGAGAGAGTATATATGAATGTCTCTCTCTTCTCTCCATCTTTCCTCCTCCAACCTGGCAAGAAAAAAAACATCCGTCCTTGTATTGGAGGGGTTCTGAATGCTGCAGTGTCCCCTCCCTCCTGCTCCTCCATCATCCACCCTCTTTCTCTCCTCCCTTCTCGCCATGCTGACCCAGTGAGCAGTACTGACGTCAAACCCCCCCATTGGGACAGCCCCCGCCACTGGAGCAGCTGGACCAATCACAGCACTGCTACTGCTGCCACAGAGCACACTGGCTGTCAGAGACCGTCCAATCAGCTTAGAGAGAATGGAGGCGGGCTTACACACACGCTCACCAATATAACTACACACACGCGTGCATAAAGATACGAACACTCTCTCCTACATACTGGCCAGATGGCCACAGATACACATTAAGAATGCACAAATGGTCTCCCCCTTTCACACACACACACACACACACACACACACACACACACACACACACCCCCCCCAGGGCAGTCATTGAGCTATGTCTGACGAAGAAGCAGGGGCATGTCTCTCTCGCTCTTTTAGAGGTCATGTCCTTCTCAGCCTGCATCCTTTTAATGACGAACACCCATAAATACCCCTGCTGCTGGTGTACTGTACCGCTGGTAGGGGACTACTACTGCACATTATGTCACAGGGAAACACTAGCTGTAGAACCGTCCACACATTGGGTTACTACAATGCATGTGTGTTTCCAGACAGTATACACTTCCATCTCAGCCTGAGCAGCTGTAAAAGCCTGATTATGCCCTTTTGATCCTCACAGGTCCTTTATTTCTCTCTGGCCACTGGACCGAGGCCGATAGCGGGCGCATTACACTGGCCAAAATGGCTGTCCTTTGGCCACACAAAAGAGGCTCAGTAGGGTGGAGGGAAAAGGGTCAAGGGTCAAAAGGCATCACGCCCAGCCTACCACCCGCCTAGGGCACTGTCTCCGTCTCAGCCCCTCTGTCCCATTGACTGAGACTGGCTACTGCCTCCGAGGTCACGGCTGCTAGTAGCTGCTACTGTTGTGTTAACTGTAAACTCTGCACAGTTACAATTATGTTAGTGAGACAACTGCCAGTGCTTCTAGCCTACCGCTACTAGCAACAATACAGCTACTTTAACTGAACTACCAAATGCCAGACGGAGAGAAAGACCCACCCCAAAGCTTCTACCAGTTACAACAAACAAAACAATCATGATATCTCTCCCCAAACCACTGCATCTCTACTTGCCCATCCCTCCTTCCTTCCTCTCTCCCTCCTTCCTCTCCACAACCACCCAGCCGGTTGCTAAATGTGTGGCTCCAGGAATCCCATTTAGAAAACAGCTAACCTAGCACACACAAACAGACAGACAGACAGACAGACAGACAGACAGACAGACAGAGACAGACAGACAGACAGACAGACAGACAGACAGACACACATAGACACACTTAGTGGCAAAATGGTCCCTCCTGTACAGTGTGGATCAGGACCCCCCTCAAAAAACAGGACCCACCAGGCACACACAGCGGAGAGACAATAACAAAACAACGCATACATAATGCAGGAGCAGTGAGCAGGCTTTCTGGGCTGGATGAGTTTGACACCCAGAGGCAGGGTGGCAGCTTTTACAATGAGACCATTTCTTTAAATGGCTGCTTTGAGCGGATACGCAGTGAGATGGATGCAGGAGGGGTGGAGAAAAGACAGAGAGAGATCAAGCGAGAGGAGGACAGCGCAAAAGGAGGAGGGTCGAGGGGTGAGAGAGGGGTGACAGAAAGCGAGAGGGGAGACAGTGGCACTAACTGACAAGAGAGCTCGGGAGGTTGACAGAGACGGCAGACAGAGAAAGATGGAATGAGAGGAAGAAAAGAGAGTGGCAGGGAGAGGCACAGATCTCATGAGCAAAAGAGGGAAGGAGACAAGAGAGTGAAAGAGAACAAAGATGGCAGTGTGCTCTCTCTCTCCCTCACACTCTCTTTCTTTCTAACCCTTCCACAGGCTTCTAGCCAGTGGAAGACTATCAAAGGGACGTGAACAGAAAGCGAGAGAGCGAAAGACAGAAAAGCTCTCTCTCTCTCTCTCTCGTTTTTCTGTCTCTTTCCACTTCAGCCTGACCCGTTGTGGCCCTCTTCACAACCAACCCCCTGTGTTTCCAGCCAAAGACAGGCGCCATTTTCTCCCAGGCGGAGGAGGAGAAGGGGAGGAAAATAGCCTGTGTGTCAGCAGCCTTAGCACTTCCTCTCCGAGACCAAAACAACCCTCTGGGACCATCCTGCAGTAAAACAAGAACAATAACAAGACAACCAGAAGAACCGCAAAAAGTCTATTCAAAGCCCGTCGCGTGAAGAGATGCACCTCGCGTAAATAATTAGCATAACACAGGAAAAAAACTAAAAACGGCAAAGATCGGCTGTCATGGGAGAAGAGATACTTAGTGGAAGTTACGAGTGTGAAAGGTAGGAAAACAGGACACGCACACACACACACGGTGAAAGCTCGTCTTAAAAAAAGGTCCTCTTCACTGTCCCCTCTCCTCCTCTCGGTCTTTTAGCCACGCCACGTGAGAGCATAAACAGCCCTGGAGGCCACCGAGCCAGAGTGACATTCCTCGCTGACGACAGCCATTTTGGGGCCAAACAATCACAATGTCGTCCAGAAAAGCCGTTCTCCAGGCGGAAGCTGTCTTAAAAAGTGTTGCACAGAAACTAAATGACAGAGAAATAGGTCTCAGTCTACCAGTGCTAATGGGGGTCATTGCTATGGAACAGACTTTTACATGTCACAATGGAGTGTGTGTGGCGCACACACACACACTATTTATCTGCTACTCAGTATATATATATTTTTTTAAAGACACTGACAGTAATGTCAAAAGAATGAGGCGAAAGTCAGCTATGCCCCCTAACACAATTCACTTTTAGGGTAACAGATTTGTAGAATTTGACATTTGTAGAACAGAGTAGGCATTACAACTGCCAAACAATTCAGGAAGTAAGAACAAAGCACCAAACATGATTTCAGATCATATCTACATTGTTTGAAGAAGAGACAGTGTTGGGTGACAACAGGGCACTGAGGGCGACAGTATCACTTTCCATACAAACCTCTTCTATAGAATAAACTGTATATCAAAAAAATGTCAAATAGACCAGATAGACACATAGATCTACAATTACCAACAAAAAAAGACCAGTCAGTCAATGGAGCTATTTCTACTTGGAAGCAATTACCACACGTTGGTTGCGGTAATACCCGAGCTATTACTTATACATCTATGTTTGGCGCTGCCTGTTGCGAAAGCCGAAACACCTTGGTTTCAGTGCACTTCCTCCTCCTCCTCCCGGGGCCTCTTGTAGCCCAGCTAGCTAAGTGACAGTAAAAGCTGTGCGTCACTAGCGCAACATGAACACAGCCCTCTCTCCCTTCAGCTCTAACTGCTGTTTTCCTGCCTGCCCTCGGCTCTCGTAAACAAGTTTATATTGCTAAGTCTTTCATGACCTCGGCCCTCACAAGGCGTGATTAGACCTTGAAGTCAGCAGGTTCCTGTTGGATTGGCTTTTGAAATGGCCGTTGCGTTGTCACAATCTGTAACATGGTGATAATGGTAACAAACCGCCCAGGGAAAATCCCACTTCTAAAAGTTCACAACAAACACTTTACTGTTTGCTGACCGTTTCCCCACACTGGCCCATAGGGCTCTGGCCAAAAGTGGTGCACTACATAGGGAATAGGGTGCCATTTTGGGACTTCGACATTGTCACATTATGTGCTGTGATTCCAGTGGATGTCATGTCTAGCGGGCCGACTTCCAGAGAACATTCTTGTTGGAAATAGTGTTCCTCGTTGCTGTGAAACTGGAAGGAAACTGCGGAACCATAAAAGCAACAGAGATGCCAGGGCAGTGGGAGGACGGATGGGAGGACGCAGCATGTTTTTATAGACATGATTACTTATGCAGGAGCATTTTCTTCACGTCTTAGTTACATTTAGTTACATTTAGTTACATTTAGTTACATTTAGTGCACATAGGCTTTTTTTCTTCTTTTTTTTGTGTTCAGATCGCGGCCTATGAAACTAGACATGCAGAACTAAGACGTGCAACAATAGGTTTGATATACGGTGACATCAACGGTGGTCATATTCAGTGTTCATCGACAAGGTGATCGCTAAGCAGGGAGCAGGGACAGCCTGCTACAAGCCATGACATGACAGCCATCCATTGTAAGGATCACACACACGTGTCACATACTGTATGCCCCCAAAAAAAAAAAAAAATGTCTTACACAAGAGTCCAAATATAAGTACAGGGAAGCTGATTTAAGAGGGTTGTGTAAGAACGAGAGCCAGCCACACCAGAGAGCCACAGTAGATCGTCAGACATTTGAGATTTCACTGTGAGCTCACGGACCAAACCAACAACTCTCCTCAAGTTTTGTTTGCATCCTGCCAGAGGTGTTGGGGACACTTTTAAAGGAAAGTTTCAATTAAAAAATAAAAAGCATAATAATTACTGTTCACTTTAAACACAACAAATGTTTGAGACTTCAACAGAAGCTCTGACAGCGACAAATACAATCCAAGGTTTGTCTGTAGTTTACTAAAGGCACGTCGAATAGGCAAAAATATGTCAAAAACTACCAAAAGTGGGGTGCAACAGGGATGGAATTTACTCTAGTTTAGAAATGAAAGGCCTTGTCTCGAAATACCAGGTTGAGACAAGGGTAAAGAAAAGTTAACGTTTGCTCCTATTCAAGGGATGCACTGTGGCCCTAAGGATTGCATACGTAATAAAGCGAGCATAAACTGACCCAGCAGCGGTACCCGCTGACGCGTTGCTACGGCATCACGGAGAGAGCAGAGGAGTTGTAGTGACAGGCGGTGGAGACGGTGCAGACAGCTTGAGGACAAGTGGAGAAAATAATAAGCGCTTTCTAAAAAAACGGAGGATGTGGGAGTTCCAGGCCGCCACACCACAACCTCGCCATCAGAGTCGGTCTATGGAGGGGAAGTGGGCTGAGAGAAGCTGGAAAGAGGAATGGGGGTGAGTGTGGATGTTGGGGGGAGGGGGTTGCACTGTGCACTTCATTAGACTCTGCAGTCTGGGAGGGACATCCTGAATCAACCCCCCTCTCTTTCTCTCCTTTTCCCTCCTTCCATTCCACCAAACTCACCCTGGCACATATCACCTCTATATCCATCACCTCATATATATATATATATATCGACCTCCCTCCCTCCCACCGACTTGTCCTCCTCGCCTTTCCCCCTTTATCACGGCGGGTGCGGTTCACACTTCCCCGTGCCCTCGTAGGTGTCTCTCCCAATCACCAGGAAAAAGGGTCGGATAGAAAACACAATAACACTAACAGCAGACTCTAGCCTAGCTTCTTTGGGTGTCTGAGAAAGTCAGTAACTAAGCCTGTATCCAAAAGGGCTAAAAGTATCCATGTGCCGTCCACAAAAAATACAAATCCCCCACAATGCACTGTAACTGTAACATTGGAGTGTTGACTACATGGTATATTTCAGGGCTGGGCTCAATTCCATTTCAATTCAGTCGATTCGTGGCACATTTCTTATTTTTGTGACTTTTGAATTGACCCAAGAGGGAAGAGTAAGAAAGATAAAGAAAGACACACAGAGAGAGAAAACAACACGATAAAGAAAGAGAGAAAGCAGTCAGTCAGAGGTACAGAGCTAGAAAGAGAGAAAGCAGTCAGTCAGAGGTAAAGAGCTAGAAAGAGAGAAAGCAGTCAGTCAGAGGTACAGAGCTAGAAAGAGAGAAAGCAGTCAGTCAGAGGTAAAGAGCTAGAAAGAGAGAAAGCAGTCAGAGGTAAAGAGCTAGAAAGAGAGAAAGCAGTCAGTCAGAGGTAAAGAGCTAGAAAGAGAGAAAGCAGTCAGTCAGAGTTAAAGAGCTAGAAAGAGAGAAAGCAGTCAGTCAGAGTTAAAGAGCTAGAAAGAGAGAAAGCAGTCAGTCAGAGGTACAGAGCTAGAAAGAGAGAAAGCAGTCAGTCAGAGGTAAAGAGCTAGAAAGAGAGAAAGCAGTCAGTCAGAGGTACAGAGCTAGAAAGAGAGAAAGCAGTCAGTCAGAGGTACAGAGCTAGAAAGAGAGAAAGCAGTCAGTCAGAGGTACAGAGCTAGAAAGAGAGAAAGCAGTCAGTCAGAGGTAAAGAGCTAGAAAGAGAGAAAGCAGTCAGTCAAAAGAGCTAGAAAGAGAGAAAGCAGTCAGTCAGAGGTAAAGAGCTAGAAAGAGAGAAAGCAGTCAGTCAGAGGTAAAGAGCTAGAAAGAGAGAAAGCAGTCAGTCAGAGTTAAAGAGCTAGAAAGAGAGAAAGCAGTCAGTCAGAGGTAAAGAGCTAGAAAGAGAGAAAGCAGTCAGTCAGAGGTAAAGAGCTAGAAAGAGAGAAAGCAGTCAGTCAGAGGTAAAGAGCTAGAAAGAGAGAAAGCAGTCAGTCAGAGGTAAAGAGCTAGAAAGAGAGAAAGCAGTCAGTCAGAGGTAAAGAGCTAGAAAGAGAGAAAGCAGTCAGTCAGAGGTAAAGAGCTAGAAAGAGAGGACAAAAAAAACGGAGCAAAAATAAAGAGAGCTTTAGAGAAAGGAAAAATGAATGAAAGCAGCAGGATTGAGTCATGGCTCAGGAGCATGTTGAGACAGAGAGCAGGGTGTGAGTCATAACTAGTGAGAGGGTTGCCAGTTGTTCCCCTACTGTGACCTTCCTTGGACAGCCTCTATAAGAACTAGGCTAAATCAAACCCAAGCGCTTCACAAATGGTGGATTGAAAGGTTCAGTACTGGCAACCCTGCTCATTGCTTTGAGGAAGGAAGAAAAAAAGTGAGACATAAGCAAGTCCTGCTTTAGATGGCATTGGTGATGACATCTTGGTAAAGAGGCAGCTTAAGCATGGTGGTATTGTGCAGGAATGCATTGACAGACAGACAGACAGGTGAATATGGTGTCAGAGAGAAGGTGTGTGTGTACAGGGGAGAGGAAGAAGAAGCTATGGGTCCACCGCAGACAGCAATTCTTAATATAAATGTGTGAGTAGGAAAACGGCTGCCACGGTTTAGACTGACAGGCAGAAGCCATTCTCCAGGAGAGAGAGAGAGCGCGAGACGAGGACGAGAACAAGACAATTATTCACATTCAGTGTAGAATGTCCTTGAAGTCGATTCATTTGCAGGGGATTGTTCTGCTTGTTAGCTCATAATGGTCATGGCCTTTGGTAGAAATCTTATCCTGAAACAGATGTCAGAGGCTGAAAGTAAGAAGGGCAGCAGCGATTGGAGTTGCCTGGGCAACAATCACATCGACAACCATTAGAAGGTCAAAGCCTTCTCTGAGTGCGATGGCTTGATTCACTGTGTTCACATGATCATCAAACTACAATGGAAACCCATGCTGGTGTAATGCTATGAACCCAGACTTCATGGTTCACAATTAGGTTACTTAAACAGTCGCATTAACGCAGAGGGGAGACAGAAGAGCCACATGCAAACCAAGGTTCCATTGTAACCAACACGCAAATGCAGAATGGAAACAATGACTAGCGTTGATCAGGTCAAGACAGGGCTAGGTCGTTTATTGAAAAGACCACCATAACAAAGTTTGGTTACTGATCAGCTACGCTTGAATCAAAGTGCACCATCTTGTTGATCTTGGTTCACAGTGTATTTCTGAATCTCGGATTCCAACATGGCCACCCTTCCCTGTATACACTAGTAAGTGTCGCTGTTATCGAAAGGAGACATAGCAGTAATCCTATTATGACGGTTACCATGTGGTTAGCGTCGCGTCGCACCGCGGCGCGGAAAGGGTGGGGTTCAGGTTGAATGGGTTACATGAGGGCTAGTCATTAACCAACATTCAAAGCTCACTGCAGAGGTGTTCTATAAGGCTAGGTGCTTTCATGGGTCACTTGGAGTGAATGTAAGCCAATCACATTGTCATACTTCCTTGACCAGTTACATTTAACTCAAATGTGAGAAAGTTGCTCGATTTTGAGGTTTGTGGGCTAGCTATTTTAAGGAGAAAATATAAGAAAAAAACTTTACAGGGAATAACTATTTTTCGCTACAATGAGAGACAATAGGCGCTGGGTAGTCTATTAATCATTATTACACAATCGTTTCATTGTAACCTTATGATGACAGGGATGTAAATGGTGACTAACTTACATCCCAGCTCAATTCAGACCCCCGCAACGCACAATATGGCACTCCAGCCTCTTAAATCGATGTGGCACAAACAATCCATTTTCACCATTCTCCGTCTCTACATGTCAGACTCTGACTGGGAGAAAACACTGAGAAGAGATCACTGTGGAGGTTACACACAAGATACAACAAATCATGGCTAAGACACTGCCTATACCTGGGGCTATAAAATAAACACGGCTTTGGATTGAAAGTCCACCGTCATATGGTTAAATGCTGTTCTCATCTCTCCCTGACGGCAAGGCACTCAGACGCGCGCACACACACACACACACACACTTTTTTTTTAAGCACAGGATCAGCACACCTGGATGGAGAGCATGTTAAGAGACTTGCTCAAGGGGCCTAACGGTAGGGGCAATGTCTTTTAGGATGTGTTGAACCCATCAATTCCCACATTTTTTGCAGTGCCCAGCCCAGGGTTCAATCCGGCCACCTTTCGGCTACAGGTCCAAGTCCTTAGCAGCTGGGCTACCTACTGCCCATGATACATGTACAAAAGCTGTGTGTGCTTTACAATGTTTACCTGTGACCTGGCTTTGTGTCAGGCTTCTGACTGTGACAGCACCTGAAAGTAGATTTGTTTGGTGGGGCACATACTGAGGTAGAAGAGATTGGAGTAGGCCTATGTAGAACTGCAGAACTCCCTATTTTGGGTTGTGATTTAACCAAGTCAATATGCCAGGTCGCAGTTGTAAATGAGAACTTGTCCTCAACCGGCCTACCTGGTTAAATGAAGGTGAAATTAAAAAATATTTCATAACACCATATTCAATAACCGCTGCTTTAAATCAGATGAGTTACTGCACCATTACAGTCAGCAGCGGAATGAATCCTGGGAGTAGTAGGATGTTAATCTCATTGATGGCTGAAGCACAGCCAAGACCAGTTCATACGGACGCACACACTGACTGGGGGTACAGTACACGCTATCGCTGAAGTTAACCTCACAAACAATCTATGTCATGTACAGTAAGAATGCCTCTACTTCCATAAATGGGGCATGTCACATCGGCCTACATCACTACCAAGATGGCCGCCTCACGGCCAGGAAAAAAAAAAAAACACTCTTCCTCCCTCATTCTAAGCATGTTTCAGGTCATGGGCATCTACAGAGGAGTAGGCTCTCTCTAACACGAGGGCACAAGACAAAGACGATATAGTAACAATGGACGAGGAGCGTCATAAACTTGTGATTTTCCAGTTGGCAGAAACAAACACTGGGGTCGAATTACATTGGCTTTTACTGGTAATGTTGAAGTCATGCTATATCCTCATTTGTTCCAAAGCTTCAACAGACACCACCCCCCCACCCGATTCTGTAATGGGGGAATGCAACAGCAGGCAATTCCGAAGGCATCGGAGGGATGGAATGAGGTTCGGAGATAATTAGGATCATTAGGAGCTTTCGTTCACACAGGCAGAACACTGTTAGCAGGCTGGAGAGAGACTCCCAAGGTTAGGCTAATGAACCAGAACAAATACAATAGCATGTTTAAATTGAGTTAAGACCATTGGTAATACAGTAACTGTTCTGTATCAGTAAAATTGTCTAGAAGTGGTATAGAAAGAGTTCAAGACAAACCAGCCTGGATGGTGGAGAACAATATTGCAGAGGCAAACCAATTGAAAGAAATGGAACATGCGCTCTGTCCGATTCCTGTTCTTAGAGGTTCTACTCGGAACTCAGAAGCAGTCTTCAAAGATTCTGCTAACGAGTCCTGCCCTTTGGATGCAAACTGCCGTCGGCAAAAGAGCAAACATGCCAGATGGCAACAGAAAATGTCTGTTGAGGCAAAATCTGGGGAAATGATAATAGGTAATGTGAGGTTGTTTTCAAAACCGAAAAAAACCACAGTGTGGAATCAAAGACTTAAAAGCTACGTTGAAATTCGGAGGTGTATTGGGTGCGAACTGGCACAATGAGGCTCACGGCATAGCCTATTTCCTGTTGAGGATTTGGGAGAAAGAAAGAAAGGGAGAGACAGGTTTTTTTATTAATCCTTCTCTCCAGGGAGAGGGGAATGGCAGACTGAGGCGAGGGCGGGAAAGAGAGGGAGGTCTGCTGTGCTGCTCAGGCATGCCATTGGTATTGTTCTCCTTCCTCTCTTTAATATGATACACCCAGTTTCTCCAAACTCACTGACACAAAATGCACACAGATCACCATTCCAACTCCATCACACAGTCCAACCATAGACATATAAACAATAGATTTAGACCACAAGTGTCAAACTCAAGGCCCGCGGGCCGGACCTGGCCAGTGACACATTACTATCTGGCCCGCCGAATTATTTAGGTTGTCAATTTATTTTTGGCCCGCGTTGCACTGCACTACAAGTCACAGCAAGCACTGTCAACGTGCTGCACGCCAAACGGCAGTGCATTGCCACACACACACACACACACACACACACACACACACACACACACACACACACACACACACACACACACACACACACACACACACACACACACACACACACACACACACACACACACACACACACACGAGCCAGCCAATGCACAGTATTATATCATCACTGACCAAATCTTCTACCAGACCGAAATGTTTAAAGCTGCTGTGGCTAAATGTCCATGCCAAGTTATGGTTCCAACGGGTCATTGCCATAGCCTACAGAAGATGTAATCTTGGTTGTCAGTTGATACAACAGTAGCTAAGATGGCGAGAAGTCTGTCCACAATAAAGTGCTGCTCTTCCTTCTTAACAGCACTGTCAACAAGGCAGGTCCTACAGGCCCTAGTTTTGTCGCACTTGGGCTACTGCTCAGTCGTGTGGTCAGGAGCCACAAAAAGGTACTTAGGAAAATTGCAATTGGCTCAGAACAGGGCAGCACAGCTGGCACTTGGATGTACACAGAGAGATAATATTAATAATATGCATTTCAATCTCTCTTGGATCAAAGTGGAGGAGAGATTGACTTCATCACTACTGGTAGTTAGGAGAGGTATTGACATGATGAATGCACCGAGCTGTCGGTTTGAACTATTGGCGCACATCCATGCATACCCCACAATACATGCCATAAGACGGCGCCTAAGAAGAAGGCAGACGTTTTACATGCCCCCAGCCGATTGTGTTTTTTTCTTTGTTTATAACTTCTTTTTTAAAAACTTTTTTTGTACATAATGTTGCCGCTACCCTTTCTTATGACCGAAAATAACTTCTAGACATCAGGACTGCGATTACTCACCATGGACTAGCAGAATCACTTTTTTCCTATCATGACTCTGATGAGCCCGATGCGAAGGATATACTGCTTCCTTGGGAAAAGGCCCCGATCCCGGTGATCTGTTTGAAGAGGCGGTGGAGAAAGAGGGGCCGAAGTTCAGGCTGCCTTCTGAGAATTCGTAGGCGATCGAATAAACCCCCACTTCCCTTCATTCTGCTAGCAAATGTGCAATCTTTGTACAATAAAATTGAGGAGTTATGTGGAAGATAAAACTACCAACGGGACATTAAAAACTGTAACATCTTATGCTTCACGGAGTCGTGGCAGAATGACGACAATATCAACATACAGCTGGCTGGTTATACAATGTACCGGCAGGATAGAACAGTGGTATCTGGTAAGACAAGGGGCAGTGGTCTATGTATTTTTGTAAAGAACAGCTGGTGCACGATATCTAAGGAAGTCTCAAGCTATTGTTCACCTGAGGTATAGTATCTCATGATAAGCTGTAGACCACACTACCTACCGAGGGAGTTTTCATCTGTATTCTTTGTATTCTGTTTACATACCATCACAGTCAGAGGATGGCACTAAGCCAGCATTGAATGAGCTGTATTCCGCCATAAGCAAACAAGAAAATGCTAACCCAGAGGTGGCAGGCCTAGAAGCCGGCTGACATTAATGCAGGGAATCTTAAATCAGAAAAAGAACTCTGGACCACCTATACTCCACACACAGAGACACATAGAATGCTCTCCCTCGCGCCCCATTTGGCAAATCTTACCATAATTCTATCCTTCTAATTCCTGCTTACAAGCGAAAATTAAAGCAGGAAACACCAGTGACTTGATCAATAAAAAAGTGGTCAGATGAAACAGATGCTAAGCTACAAGACTGTTTTGCTAGCACAGACTGGAATATGTTTCGGGATTCCTCTGATGGCATTGAGGAGTACACCACATCAGTCATTGGCTTCATCAATAAGTGCATCGATGATGTTGTCCCCACAGTGACCGTACGTACATACCCCAACCAGAAGCCATGGATTACAGGCAGCATCCGCACTGAGCTAAAGGCTAGAGCTGTCGCTTTCAAGGAGCGGGACTCTAACCTGGAAGCTTATAAGAAATCCCAATATGTCCTCTGATGAACAGGCAAAGCATCAATACAGGACTAAGATTGAATCGTACTACACCAACTCGGATGATCATCAGATGTGGCAGGGCTTACAAACTGTCACAGACTACAACGGGAAGCACAGCCGAGAGCTGCCCAGTGACATAAGCATACCAAACAAGCTAAATAACTTCTGTGCTCGATCTGAGGCAAATAAGACTGAAACATGCATGAGAGCGCCAGCTGTTCCGGAAGAATGTGTGATCACGCGCTCCGTAGCCGATGTGAGTAAGACCTTTAAACAGGTCAACATTCACAAGGCCGCAGGTACAGATGGATTAACAGGACGTGTACTGCGAGCATGCACTGAACAACTGGCAAGTGTCTTCACTGACATTTCCAACCTCTCCCTGTCTGGATCTGTAATACCAACATGTTTTAAGCAGACCACCAAAGTCCCTGTGCCCAAGAACATTAAGGTAACCTGCCTCAATGACTACCATCCCATAGCAGTCATGTCTGTAGCCATGAAGTACTTGAAAGGGTGGTCGTGGCTCACATCAACACCATCATCCCAGAAACCCTAGACCCACTCCAATTTGCATACCGCCCCAACAGATCCACAGACGATGCAATCTCTATTGCACTCCACACTGTCCTTTCCCGCCTGAACAAAATTAGCACCTATGTGAGAATACTATTCATTGACTACAGCTCAGCATTCAACACTTTAGTGCCCTCAAAGCTCATCAATAAGCTAAGGACCCTGGGACTGAACACCTCCCTCTGCAACTAGATCCTGGACTTCCTGGCAGGCCACCCCCAGGTGGCAAGGGTAAGTAACAACACATCACCACGCTGATCCTCAACACAGGGACCCGTCAGGGGTGCGTGCTCAGTCCCCTCCGGGACTCCCTGTTCACTCATGAATGCATGGCCAGGCACGACTCCAACACCAACATTACATTTGCAGATGACAACAGTGGTAGGACTGATCACCGACAACGATGGGACAGCCTATAGGGAGGTGGTCAAAGACCTGGCCGTGTGGTGCCAGGACAACAACCTTGTTCTCTCAACATGATCAAGCACGCCCCCATTCTCATCAACGGGACTGTAGCAGAGCAGGTTGAAAGCTTCAAGTTCCTTGGTGTTCACATCAGTAACATGGTCCAAGTCGGGAAGAGGACACGACAAAACCTATGCCCCCTCAGGAGACTGAAAAGATTTTGCATGGGTCCTCAGATCCTCAAAAGGTTCTACAGCTGCACCATTGAGAGCATCCTGACTGATTGCATCACTGCCTGGTATGGCAACTGCTCGGCCCCCGACCGCAATGCACTTATAGGGGGTACTGCGAACGGCCCTCCTGCCATCCTGGACCTCTATACCAGGCGGTGTCAGAGGAAGGCTCTAAAAATTGTCAAAGACTCCAGCCAACCTAGTCATAGACTGTTCTCTCTGCTACTGCATGGCAAGCGGTACCGGAGCCCCAAGTCTAGGTCCAAGAGGCTTCTAAACAGCTTCTACCCCCAAGCCATAAGAATCCTGAACATCTAGTCAAATGGCTCCCCCCCCTTACCCCCCTGTATATAGTCTTGCTATTGTTATTTTACTGCTGCTCTTTAATTACTTGTTACTTTTATCTCTTATTCTTATCTGTATTTTTTTGAAACTACATTGTTGGTTCGTAAGTAAACATTTCACTGTAAGATCTACACCTGTTGTATTCGGCGAATGTGACTAATAAAATTTGATTTGATTTGATTTGAAGAGGTCTCTTCACAGTCCCCAAGTCCAGAACAGACTTTTGGAGGCGCACAGTACTACATAGAGCCATGACTATATGGAAAAGCTAGATTTAAAAAACAGATTAAAAACACATTATGGAACAGCGGGGACTGTGAAGTAACACAAACACATGCATACACACTACACACACACATGGATTTTGTACTGTAGATATGTGGTAGTGGTGGAGTAGGGGCCTGAGGGCACACAGTGTGTTGTGAAATCTGTGAATGTATTGTAATGCTCTTTTAAATTGTATAAACTGCCTTAATTTTGCTGGACCCCAGCAAGGCAGCAGCTAATGTGGATCCATAATAAATACCAATAAGATAAAGGATTCACACGTGGGTATACATTACTACTAAAGTACAATAGGACACAAGCAAGTATAAATTAGTTATCTACTTTATGAAATAACAGCCTGACGAGGAGCTGGCATCTGTGAATTCAAAGTCAATTGTGCTGCTTCGCGTGTCCTGTTTACCTCGTGCACAGTGGAGGGAAAGTGTACAGACACATTTCACAGTCAGTTTTTAAAGCTTGACAATTAATAATCCCCCCTCCCCCAAAAAACTGCAACAAAACACCATGCAAAGGAGAAACATGTAGGCCTATTACAGCAACATATGAGCAGTAGCCTAGGCTGGCTACTTACGGTTGCAAAGGGTCGGAAACTTTCCGGTAAATTTACGGAATGTTTCCAGGTCATTTTCCATGGGAAGTTAAGCCAGGGAGTTTTGCTTAAATTCATCACAAAAGTTAGCTTATAACAGTGAACCTTTTCTTTGTGGGATACACAAGGCAATTCTAGGTATTGTGGCATATTTTGGTTAAACCAGCCCCAATTCAATGGAATTGCAACCCTCTGCATGCACAGTGCATTCTTTCATCACACTCTTCCATCACATGTACAGCTGATTCACAAGATATTGCACACTAATAAGGTGCTATTGAGCCCACGCTACTACACTGTCTGAGCCAAGGACAACATGCTTTCTGCTAAATTTTTATTACAATACTGATTGTATTATATTGTGATTATATTTTATAGGACATACATGATTTTTTGTTAACTAGTAAATAGTAGCCTACAGCAAAGTGTGTTTAAATCCTTTCTAACTAGTTAACAATTTCTGCTTGTTAGTTTTAGCTACCATGTGGGTTTTAGCTTAAAACTTCTTGGGGATCGGTGTCCAGTCCACGGGACGGTTGAGCTAACATAGGCTAATGCAATTAGCATGAGGTTGTAAGTAACAAGAACATTTCCCAGGACATATCTGACATTGGCAGAAAGCTTAAATTCTTGTTAATCTCACTGCATTTCCAATTTACAGTAGCTATTACAGTGAAAGAATACCATGCTATTGTTTGAGGAGAGTGCACAGTTTTGAAGATGAAATGTTATTAATAAACAAATTAGGCACATTTGGGCAGTCTTGATACAAAATGTTGAACAGAAATTCAACGGTTCATTGGATCAATATAAAACTTTGCACACACACTGCTGCCATTTAGTGGCCAAAATCTAAATTGCAGCTGGGCTGGAATAATAGATTATGGCCTTTCTCTTGCATTTCATAGATGGTACAAAAAAAATACAAAAGAACGGTTGTTTTTTTCTCTGTATTATCTTTTACCAGATCTAATGTGTTATATTCTCCTACGTTCCTTTCACATTTCCACAAACTTCAAAGTGTTTCCTTTCAAATGGTACCAAGAATATGCATATTCTTGCTTCAGGGCCTGAGCTACAGGCAGTTAGATTTGGGTATGTCATTTTGGGGGAAAATTGAAAAATAGGGTGGATCCTTAAGAGGTTTTTTAAGCCTGCTAAACTGAGGAGTGTTAATTCACCTGATTCCATACATGTTTGATTTTAAAAGATTTATCTCACAAACGTTTTTGTTATTTGGAGTTAAATACTTTTGGATTAGGGTGGCAGCACATGATGCACATCTGCAAGCATAGCCGCAATTGCTGGACAAATATCATTTCTCTCAAAGTTAGTTTTAATATGTAAAAATGCTACATACAAGCATCCTGAGTGGACAGTAGCCTAGGCTATGAGTGGATTTGGTACTTTGAATAGCCTCCTATATGTCACAAACACAGAACTTCAGGTCCTGTCTGGTGAGTGGTCTTATAGGCTACTAACTAGCTTAACCCAAACAATGAGTCATGAGAGTGTCACCCTTTTGACATTCGTATACAAATGACATTATCAGTGTCATTATCAGGTGGTGACGAGGGGACAGGAACTGGAGACGTTAAAACTTCCTGTCTACTGACATTATTGACCTGCTCCCCCCTCCTAAGCCTTAGGCAACATTGTAACCAAGTCTGCCCGTTTAAGACTATAAAAAAGCACTGTCATGGAATGCAGAAACTTTGATAACAATCGAAACGTGAACAGAAAGGCTGCTGACTGCGGAGCAGTCTGTATCGGAAAGATAAGGGCCTCTGCATAACTGGGAGAGAAACAGAAGAAAAGATTCACGGTATGGCGGCGTTACTCTCTCATTTATGGTACAGTGCGTCTACCTAACCTAAGTGGCTTCCAGAGCTGCCCCCCTGCAGCGCCACCCTAGCATTCTGACACAGGGAGATGTCTTTAAATAACCCTGCACGGCAGTACAGAGGCTCTAAGAACCAAGCAGTGGATTATGGGAACGTTCAGAGCAGTAGACTTCTATTTATAACCACTAGGGCATTCCGCTAATCTGTTTCAATACTTAGACTGTGGCACTGTACAAGGCCTGGGCAAGACAATGGACCAGGTTATGGTCCTATATACTGCTTATACCCCGATGCTATGGATAGATGTTGATGAGAAGGTAATTTGTTCAAATAAGTCATTTCCTTTGGAATGCTAGATCTACATTTAGATGATGCATCAAAAACAGTACTGTTTACTAACGCAATCACATGGTAGCTGGTGGTTAGTTGGACACATATAATCTACCAGATGCATTGAAGGATGTCAGCTTGTAATACTACGGATGGCAGGCAGTTGTTAGTCAATGTGAGCAAGGTGAAACTAACCGCTAATGGACAAGACAGTGTCTGCCGGTTCAGATCCCTGGTCAGAGACACAAGCCCAGCTGGCTCTGGTGATGGCAGACTCATCAAGGCACTACCCCAGCAGTGAGCCAGGTGTCCACACACTGAAATGTGATCTCTCTCTCTCCCTCCCAACTTCCTCTCGAAATTGGGCTATATCCTTCTCTGAGACATGCCCCCACCTAGGGCTGTTACGTTGACCGGATTACCACCACACCGGCGGTCACGAGTCATTATGGCAGTCAGATTCCACGTGACCGTTTAGTCACGGTAACTAGGCTTCTCCAAGCTCTGATGCTGCTGAGGGTCATTAGTAGCCTACAAAGCTCACTAACTGCTTGGTACTCAGCACTCTATTGTCCCTCTGACATCAATGCAAATGTAATCGAAAATCTAATCAAACACTTCATGAGAGCCCATGAGCCCATGTGGCGCAACATTTCTTCAGGCTATGCAATTGTGTGAGAAAACAGAGTGATGGCCTCTGGTTGTATCACAACTAAAGTGGTCAAATATCGCCATCAAATTAAATACATTAAATCAGCATTACAATGGGTTTAGAGGCTAACTGGCATACATAATCAGCATGTGTTAATCAAATTTGGGGAAGATAATTTTCACCATAAAAACGCACCTTTATAATGAAAGCATTACATGCATAATCACATTTGTGGTCACGTTTGAGAATGCCGTTTTCCCGCTAATGTTAAATTTGCGCCTACTGCCATGTGGGCATTGCTGCGCTTATAATGTGAAGAAATAGCCTAATAGTTTCTCAAAATTGTAAGCTAAACGTTCTGATCTGTTATGTCAGTCTCATTGCTTACAGTTTTTTTTATGCTAGTGGTTGTATTAATTTGGGATCTATCCCATCCTGCAACTGTCCCAGACTATGTTTGGAATACTTCTTTCTCGCACAGAATATGTCAAATTTTGTACTATGAGGGACAGAAGATTGACATAGGCTAGTGCTTTTGCTGTTCATTAGGCCTACTCATCTTGTTGGCTGACAAAAAGTACATGTCGACAGTTCTTCCAATATCCACCTCGGAATTGGATAAGGACACGTGCAGTTGCGTCCCCAATGTGTCGGTCTTCACTTGTAGCCTGTGAGAAATACCTGATCATCCTGACGGAGAGCCATGTAAGTGAGGGGTGCTATGGAGCATGCAGCAGGGAATTATAATTATTATATTCAGCCCAAAGGCAAAACGGCCACTGGCCACAAAAGGCCTGGATTTTTTTAGGGAGCATTACGGCCACACTAAGGGGATGCCACCCGGAAATTTGAGGCATTATTAAGTGCTTGGCAAATTGTGAATGATAGACTGATGAAGTGTGAGCAGCCTGTGCAAAAAACAAAGCAGAGTTCATGCATTTCATGCAACTTTTTAAAAAATCATTAGAGTCGCATCATGCAGCCTTAGAATGTATTAAGGATCAAACCATATACAGCCCAGCGTTTTTTATCACAACTAAAGTTACATAAATAACTCTAAATTAAGCAAATAGGAGTACCTGTTTCTTTATTAACTGCTCAACACAGAATAGCTGCTTTTGCGCTATTTATTCAGCTATGTTCAATTGTATTTTCATACTATGAAATAATATCACGGAATTCCAAGCAAATCTTGTCTGCTGAATGAACTAGTGTAGCCCACAGCCATATGGCACAGCCAGATCAGGGACTAACATAAGGACAACTCAGACTATGCTATTCTGTTCATCTGAAATAGATGACATTTTCTACATATTATGTTCTAGACCTGTCTACAATAAATCATGGATTTATTGTGAGGGTGTAGGCTACATTACATGGATGTATTAGACTTTTTAAAATGTGATGTTCCAAAGGACTGCATCAGTGGTTTATAGGCTATGCGTGGAACGCAGGAGATGCTAAATGTGTTCATGTTAATTAACCGTCAATTACTCTGAGAGTGGCAGTTATTTGCTTGACAATCACTGGCTGATTCAATTTCATGATCACCACAGCCCTAGCCCCACCCAGTCCTACTTCCCCCTAAACTGCCCCCACACTCGCAGCCCTCCTTCCCTCTCTACTGCTTCCTCCCTTTGAGAGGATAAGAGGGGCCACCCAAGTCTGTCTGGGATCAGGAAAAAAACTTAACGGGGTCACAGACCCATTGGCTCCAGGTCATCTACAAGTCCATGCTAGGTAAAGCTCAGCCTTATCTCAGTTCACTGGTCACGATCGCAACACCCACCAGTAGCACGCGCTCCTGCAGGTGTATCTCACTGATCATCCCTAAAGCCAACCCCTCATTTGGCCGCCTTTCCTTCCAGTTCTCAGCTGCCTGTGACGAATTGCAAAAATCGCTGAAGTTGGAGACTTTTATCTCCCTCACCAACTTTAAACATCTGCTATCTGAGCAGCTATCGCTGCAGCTGTACATAGTCCATCGGTACATAGCCCACCCAATTTACCTACCTCATCCCCATACTGTTTTTATTTACTTTTCTGCTCTTTTGCACATGACCATCTGATCATTTATCACTCCAGTGTTAATCTGCTAAATTGTAATTATTCGCCTACCTCCTCATGCCTTTTGCACACAATCTATACTCTTTTTTTCTTTTTTTTCTACTGTGTTATTGACTTGTTTATTGTTTACTCCATATGTAACTCTGTGTTGTGGTCTGTTCACACTGCTATGCCTTATCTTGGCCAGGTCGCAGTTGTAAATGAGAACTTGTTCTCAACTAGCCTACCTAGTTAAATAAAGGTGAAATAAAATAAATAAATGAAAAACTCTCTCACAATCACACAAGGATGGACAGATACAAACTCTCTCATCACATACAAATATTCAACCACACTTGAGTAGGCATACACACAACGGACATGTGTGGGCATATAAACACACAGTTGGGACCATCTCAAATTATTTTACAAGGTAAGTTGACTGAGAACACATTTTAATTTACAGCAAAGACCTGGGGAATAGTTACATGGGAGAGGAGGGGGTGAATGAGCCCATTTGAAGCTGGGGATGATTAGGTGGCCCTGATGGTATGAGGGTCAGATGGGGAATTTAGCCAGGACACAGGGGTTAACACCCCTACTCTTAGGATAAGTGCCATATGATCTTTAGTGAGCACAGAGTATCAAGACACCGTTTAACGTCCCCTTCGAAAGAAGGCACCCTTCACAGGGCAATATCCCCAATAACTGCCCTGGGGCATTGGAATATTTATTTGGCCCTACGGTAAGAGTGCCCCCTACTGGCCCTCCAACAGCAGCATCTGTCTCTCGCCCACTGACTGACCAGGACCAACCCTGCTGAGCTTCAGAGGCAAGCCAGCAGTGGGAAGCAGGGTAGTATGACATAGGGGACTGAAGGAATGTGTAGGCAGGCAGGCAGGCAGGCAGGCAGGCAGGCAGGCAGGCAGGCAGGCAGGCAGACAGGCAGACAGACAGGCAGGCAGGCAGGCAGACAGGCAGACAGGCAGACAGACAGACAGACAGGCAGGCAGGCAGGCAGACAGACAGACAGGCAGGCAGGCAGGCAGGCAGGCAGGCAGGCAGGCAGGCAGGCAGGCAGGCAGGCAGGCAGGCAGGCAGGCAGGCAGGCAGGCAGGCAGGCAGGCAGGCAGACAGGCAGGCAGGCAGGCAGGCAGGCAGGCAGACAGGCAGGCAGGCAGGCAGGCAGGCAGGCAGACAGACAGACAGACAGACAGACAGACAGACAGACAGACAGACAGACAGACAGACAGACAGACAGACAGACAGACAGACAGACAGACAGACAGACAGACAGACAGACAGACAGACAGACAGACAGACAGACAGACAGACAGACAGACAGACAGACAGACAGACAGACAGACAGACAGACAGACAGACAGACAGACAGACAGACAGACAGACAGACAGACAGACAGACAGACAGACAGACAGACAGACAGACAGACAGACAGACAGACAGACAGACAGACAGACAGACAGAAAGAAAGAAAGAAAGAAAGAAAGAAAGAAAGAAAGAAAGAAAGAAAGAAAGAAAGAAAGAAAGAAAGAAAGAGCAGGGTCTAGCTTGCTCTAAATGCAGAGAGACGGTGTTTATCCTCAGCTCTCCACCATGGAAAGTAAAACACTTGTCTGATAAGAATGACAGCATGCATGCTTGGAAGAAAGAGATGGAGAACATATTACGTTTTCATGTCATATTACTGTGCTTTCACTGTCATTGAGGTATGAATGCCATATTAGTCTGAAAAAATCTAATGAATCAATCACTGAGAAGAAAAAGCAAAAGGTAGGGTTGAACAGGTTAATGGCTTTTTTATACCTTTATTTAACTAGGCAAGTCAGTTAAGAACAAATTCTTATTTTCAATGACAGCCTAAGAACAGTGGGTTAACTGCCTGTTCAGGGGCAGAACGACAGATTTGTACCTTGTCAGCTCTGGGATTTGAACTTGCAACCTTTCGGTTACTAGTCCAACACTCTAACCACTAGGCTACCCTGCCACCCCAACAAAGGAAGCACTACAGTTTCCCTTGGAGATTTCAGGGACTGAAAAGCCCATTCCAGTCATTAGAGCACAACAGCAGAGCTGAACTGGTTTGACATGTCCTTCTCTGGAAACCCTAAAGCACTAAGCCTTTGGTCTGCCAGATCACCAGCTGATAGTAGCTACCACTTTTTCACAAGGCTCCTGTCCTTAAACTGTCACATCTTATCCATGTGTCTTCATATAACGATAGAAAAGTACCTTTTCACAGAGGACTTAAGGTAGCAAATCCTGTATTACCCGAACTGAACAAAATATGATTCAGAATAGCAAGTCACCGACATGGAATGTGTAAGTTAGTGTAAAACAAACGTGAAGGCAGACTCAAGACTCAAGTGTCATAACCTATAATCCTTACAAATAGCCCCCAAAATGCCTTATGACCCTCACCTCGACTTCTTCACACTGTATAGCACAAACATGGACTCTTCCACTACATACTACTTACTACCCTATGGTTTGCACAATGCCACACATATAATTAGAGGCCTATCAGGGCTCCCTCTCTCTCTTTAGACATAAAGGTCCTCCTACACCAGGCATTCATCCGCCAGATTAAAATAATCTTGGCCTTACTTGAAGTAATTGCAGCACATCCCTTTCCCTGTTGTACTGATATTATTATTATAATTATGAAAAGCTGGTGAATTACAGCAGGCCTCCACAATAACTTATATATATGTGCGGGTTTTATATATATATATATATATATGTGTGTGTATATATATAAATATATACACACACACACACACACACACACACACACACACACACACACTCAAAAGTCAAATAGTGATGCTCCAGATACTCAACTAGCCTAAAGGCCAGTTTGTATTGCTTCTTTAAAATCAGTACAACAGTTTTCAGCTGTGCTAACAAAATTGCAAAAGGGTTTTCTAATGAACATTTAGCCTTTTAAAATGATAGACTTGGATTAGCTAACACAAAGTGCCATTGGAACACATGAGTGATGGTTGCTGATAATGGGCCTCTGTACACCTATGCAGATATTCCATTAAAAATCAGCCGTTTCCAGCTACAATAGTCATTTAAAATATTAACAACGTCTACACTGTATTTCTGATCAATTTGATGTTATTTTAAATGGACAAAATGTTTTGCTTTTCTTTCAAAAACAAGGACATTTCTAAGTGACCCCAAACTTTTGAACGGTGGTGTGTGTGACACACACACACGGTAAGCACAAATAAAATCACATATCACCCAGAAAACCAGTTACATTCCTCAACAAATAAGTTCCCAGTCAATAACTTACAATGCCCGGATGGCACCAGAACATCAAGATGAAATGTAATTTTGATGTATTCTATACGTCAACAGCAAAGTTAGGTAAGAAGGAAGTTGATGAATTAGGGCCTTGTAAACAAAAATGGAGTAATATACAGGTCTTTAGGGAAGTCCAGCCAACCTTTTGATACAGGATGCGGTGACGAGTCTCAAAACTGTCACCTGTAACATAATGAAGGCCACTATGGTAGATGGCATCCAACAGTTTAAGAGTAGTAGCAGCTGCACTTTGATAAATAATATCACCATAATCAAGAACAGATAAGAAGGTTGACTGAATACTCAGAATACTCAAGCACAATCGGTTTCTGTCGAAAAAATACAACTTTAAGTCTTAGCTCCTTAACCGGCTCATCTATATGTCAAATCCATTATCAATCCAAATGCGGGAACACGTTCGATTGGAGAACCATCTAATGAGTGAACATGTATTTCATCTGAAACATTTTTTACGAGAGTTTAAAAACAACATGTATTTGGTTTTGCCCGTATTAAGCGCACGTTTTAAAATCAGCAAGGGATTCCTGCATAGCTACAACATTTGACTGTAGTTTTGAAAATGCCAGATCAACAGTCTGGTCAATAGCATACAGAGTAGTATCATCCGCATACAGATGAAGTTACCATTTTACACACCTTCATGTACTTCAAGAAATTCAGACTAAACCCCATCAATCACGATAGCCTGAGTTCTGTCACTAAGATAATCGTCAAACCAGGAACAGGTGTCAGAGCTCAGGCCTATCGAGGACAACTTATTAAATGAAATAGCCTGATCAACAGTATCAACGTCTTTTGACAGGTCCACAAACAAAGCGGCTCATTTCATTTCAATGTCTAAAGCATTGACAAGATCATTAACAACTAAAATGCTTGCTGTAATAGGGCTGTCCCCAGGCCTAAACCCTGATTGGTATACATTCGTAAATAAATGAAAAAATGAGAATAGAGAATAAATGAAAAAAAAAGAGCAAAGCTGTACATTTACCAAGGATTCAAGAATCTTAGCTAGACCAGGAAACCTTGAAATGGGGCAATAATGATTAAGATCACTACTATGCCCATCCTTATGGAGTGGATGCACAAGAGCTGATTTACATACTTTTAGAATATTTCCTGATAACAATTTTAAATAAAAAAAAATGTGGGTTTGAACCAACAATGATGGGTGCTGCACACTTAAGCAGACCAGGATCCAATTGGTCGGCCCATGTGGATTTCTTGTTGTCCAATGATAGCAAAGCATCCAGGACTTAATTTTCGGTAAATAACCTAAAAGAAAAGCTTTGAATATAATTTCTCTGATCATTCGGCAAGTTTCTCCAATCAGCATCCAGCCCAAGACCATTGTGAATAGGCTTGGAATAAGTTATTTCAAAGAGATACCCTGCTGAAGTCAAATGGTGTTTAAATGTATCAATGATGAGATTTGTTCCGTAATGAGGCCAATGTCTGAATTTAATTTGCTACAATGCACTACTTTTGACCAGGTCCGTGCACTATCTAGGGAATATGGTGCAATTTGGGATGCAGCCCTGTGACCCAGACACTCTGGAGCTGACCGAGTGGACAATGTACCTGCCTGTTCTGTCCTCATCTCTGCAAAGAGGACAACACGGGTGATTCACCAAGTCATCCCCATGGCCTGCTGAATGCCTAACTGACATTCCTTCTCTTCACCGAGTGCCATCACCTTGGCTAAGAGAAGGAGTCAGTCAGTCACGATACGGGAATATGCATAAGTATCAGGCACTACTGCAGACAAAACAAGACACTCATGTACAGCACAGTTGATCAACAATGGAAGCTGACCACAGAATGAACTCCCAGGTGCAGTGAATGTATCATGGTTAAGCCACACCCTTGGTTGAGTTAAAGCCATGACATTGTAACAGGGTCGATAGGTCAGAAAGGTCAAATAAGACGCTGAACTGTCATCTCCAGCTCTTGAAAAGGTCAGATCAAGCCAGTGCAACAGCAATGGCTATGCAGAGATAGGTCTAGTAGATTTAACAGCTTCAAACCTTCCACTCTACACCATGATGGACTAGCCTAAATGCTAGCTTCTATCCTCCGCCACTGAGGAATAAAGGGACATTACTTACTGTGGCAGCAAAGTCATGGCATGCCACTACACGTGTCACAAGTGGCTGCGCTTAAGGGTGGCCCACTGCGAAGCAGTCAATGCTTTACGAGGATTACAAGGCTATGCAGCAAATCTATTGGGCCCCATCACAATCATGAAATCTCAGACACTCACTGACTGAGAAGAGGTGAGGATATATTGTATAGGCAAAAATTGCTACTGAAAATCCATCTCACATAGTTACAGTGATAGGGTGGCTGTCCGGTTGGTTAGCATGCTGTGCATGGTGGGGAGACAAAATCCTTGCTGGTGGCATTTAATGACAAGTCACCAAGGGACAGGAGAGAAAGGCCACGGGCATATTCATCTGACATTTCATAATGACAATATACAGAAGCGTAGAGCTAATATCTACCTACCTACATCATTTCACATTTGATGTAAACTATGTGCTTGTGGTTCAGGCTGAAGCCCCTGAGAACACCTAGCCTATACCTGGCTGCAAATTATATATCATTGGAGCAGGAGTCAGCATTAGGAATTTAATTCTTCGCCCCAGCTTTTTTGAGGTCCCTTGATACAGCATACAGATCTTAGAGGAACTAAGCTGTTGAAGAGGGATTTCTACATTGGATTTCACCACAATAATTATTGCTGGTGCAAGCTGAAACGATTAATCTGACTGGCGTCAAGGCAGGTGGAACAAGTCTATCTTGCTGTCAGGACTACTGAGTAGGCCCTCAGTGTCAAGCAAACGAATGAATGCTGACCACGCCAAAAAGAGATTTCACACGTTGTCAGTCACTTAGTCATACATAGAGCAGCTCACACAGTAGTGCTAAATGTGTTCTGCAGTAAACACACGCTGAAGCTGCTGTGTTGAAACAGCTAAACCAATAAGTGGGCCTGATATCCAGAAGTCAAAACCTAGCTATTAGCTTCTATCTCTGAAGCACTCCGTACAAGAGTTGGGAAGTATCCAGATTTTCATACCGTTTCTGTACCATACCGGGGTATATGGTTATACCGGCACTGCACACAATTGAATGATTTTTTTTTTTTAAATGCACAAAAAAAAACAGCTGGAAAATTTATATAGTGAATACTAGCTAAATGCTAACAAGCGCATGAGAACATTAAACTAATTGCAAGGACAAAGACACCACAGGTCATGAAGTTGTACAATTATCTCAAAAAGGTTGCACGCACAAAACAAATACTAGAACAGCAGGGATCTTGATCCAGGGGATTGATTGTCTCTGCTGTAACCGAGAAGCTTGATCTCGCAACCTATCTTGAAAGTTAGCAAACCAAATGCATAGCTGGAGCCCTGAGCTGGAGAGAATGTATTTGGCACATCTTAGATAGGTAAAACTACAGTTATAAGATACTTACCTGGCAAACACTAGTAGAGAGTTTCAAATGTAACTTGATCACCTCTTAAAAGGTTAATTAAATAGATAACCAAATAGTTACCCGGACTATCTGCATTAACTATTTAGACTCATCACATACACTGCTGCTACTGTTTATGATCTGTTACTTTATTCCTAGTTATATGTACATATCTACCTCAATTACCTCGTACCCCTGCACATCGACTCGGTACTGGTACCCCTTATAGCCAATTTATGGTTGATCATTGTGTATCTATTATTACATGTTTTACTTTTCGATTATTTCTCTATTTTCTTTCTCTCTGCATTGTTGGAAAGGGCCCCCAAGTAAGCATTTCACTGTTAGTGCACACCTGTTGTTTACAATGCATGTGACTAATAACATTTGATTTGAAGGTGGAAGGAAGTATGTGGATGCTAATCTTTGCACAGGCTTTCACAAGATGTTTTCACCAATACAGGAAATGCAAAGTCATTCAAATGTGTAAAACGTGTAGAGGCGTAGGCCAATGTAAACTGTGTGGTAGCGTCAACAAACTACTATTATAACTTCTACACAAATGAGTCATAGAGCTTAGTCTTCTGAATACTACTGTAAAACAAAAAATAAAATGAAGTACTATGCCTAAGGGTAAAAATAACAGTCTACCACTAGATAGCTTCTGATCTCCACTTCAGACCAGTCTCTTCCCTTATCTCCTGATAAACTGTTCCTCATTTCTGCCCACCTGAACCAGAGACTCACCTTTATCGGTCCAGTGCTAAAGCAGATCTTCCTGTTCTCCGGCGGTGCTTCCTCCTCAGCAGGCAGTCCCGGGATCTCAGAGCAGCTCGACTCTGGCTCGTAGGGCTCATCTTCCTCCTCCTCATCCTCATCCAGCTGGCTGCCGCCGGAGTCCTCTCCGATGCCGCTGTACGCGCTGATGTCCACCAGGTCGCCCTCTGAGTAGTCATCCTTACGAGACTCCTCCTCCAGGCCATCCTCTTCCTGTCCCTCACATTGGGGCCCTTCCCCTGGCTCCTCCCTGTGGCCCCTTTCTCCCTCCTGCCGCCCTGCCATGTCGCTGGGGCCCCCAGAGGCCTCTCCATTTTCCAGTGAGGCGTGGATCTCGGCCTGCACCAGCCGGCTTCCTGCCTCGGGTGCGGAGGAGTCCTCTTGGTCCCTGGGTATTGGTTCCCTGCCAGGCTCGCCTCCGGTACTTGAGCCCCTGGCTTCCTTCCCTCTCTCCCTCTCAGGCTTGGCTTCGGTAGAAGCAGAAGAGGTCCTGTCGCCTGTTTGTGGACTTCCTGAGGAGCCGTTGTCGTTTTGGGGAGCTGCTCTGTTCCTGGGGCTTCTGAGGGAACCCTCTTGGTCCAAGGGTTGGCTGTTCCCATCCTCCTGACTTCCTGGGGGCAAGACTTGCACCTTCCTGGCGATGATTTTGGAGTTGAGGCATTCCGCTGTTTTCGCCGGAGTGGGGCTTTCTCCTCGGGAGGGCAATGGGGACGTGGAGGAGGGCCGGTTCAGGTTGTTCCTCAGGTCACCCTTCTCGAAGACAGCGCTTAGCTGGCTAACGGTGGGCGACACCGCCTCACCGGCTCCCCCTACCATATCCAGGCAGTCCAAAGACTCAGTGCTGCCATTGAAGCGCACTACCACATCCAGCCGACTGTCCTGGACCGCGGATGAAACCGGACGCTCCTTCTTGAGCAGGATGCGGTTGGTGGCCGACTGCTTCTCCTGCAGCTGGCGCTGCTCAAAGATCTTCCTCGTCTCCTGAAGCTTGGAGTGCCCCGCTGAGGCCCCTCGGGACCCGCCGACTTCGCCGCCCTTGGGGTCGAAGCGGTTGACGCGCTCGGAGACAGTGGCGCCCAGCTTGAGCAAGGCGCTGTGGTTCACGTCCTCATTGAGGCTGCTGGCTCTGGGCAGGGACAGCCGCACCGCCTGGTCATTGGCCTTGGATGGGTCATCCTCATCGCCAGGCGACTGCATCTGCATGAACATGTTCTTGATGCGGTGGACATTGGAGCCGTACTGGCGGCGGCCCCTGCCAGTAGGCCGTGGCGGCTTTCCATCCTTGGCAGCATCGTCCCCATTGGCGGCATTATTCAGGGCGTCGTGGGCCTGCTTCAGAGCCTGGATGCCCGCCTCATAGGCGTTCCTGTGGGGGGACGGGCTCCGGAGGGTGGAGCTGGCACTGCCCGCCGATGGGGGTTCAGTCTTCATCATGGTTAATCAAACTGAGCCACTGAGACTTGGAAGTAACAGCATAGCTCCTCTGTCATCCTCCCCCTGGATGAGAAAAACAAACAAAACCACTCAATTTCACCTGAGGGAGTCTGCCTGCCACATAAGGTAGACAGACACAAATGCAATAACCGCATTGAGCGATAGTGGGGAAGAGAGAGTGGGTTAGTGAAAATTAAAGGAAGATAGATAGAGATCTTGCACACAAGAAAGGAAGAGAAGTATGGATAGAAGCTTGAAAAGGAGCAAGTTAGAGAAATCCAAGAGAGAGAAAAAATAGAAAGCTACACACGTGGGTGTGAGGGAAGTTTGTGCTGATGTAAATAGGAGATTTGCAACGCCCCAGGCTGTAACCTACCTATTGACCTACACGTAGAAAGGAGAACTGCAGTGAATGATATGAGATAAATATGATATGACTAGTCTAGGGTTTACAACAATAACACACAGATAGCAAATTGGAGTAGGCCTGGCAGAAGTTCAACTTGTGCTGTATCCCTTAGTCATTATATCATTTTGATCGCTAGGATTTCTCTCAGCTGCCTCAAGATTTCTGGTCTCACCACCGACAGCAAAAGCTGCTGCAAAGTAGAAAGACACCACAGGGTCTTAAAGCTAACTGTATAACAATAATCCTCATTCATGTAATCAGAGCCATGAGTCTGTTTGAGAGAGGACTACAAATCCAATGTCTTTACGGTCACTCAAATACAGTATATAAGCAACAGTATGTAGACACCTGCTCGTCGTTTGCAGCTATAACGCTCTTCTGGGAAGGCTTTCCACTAGATATTGGAACTTCTCTGTGGGCACTTGCTTCCATTCAGCCACAAGAGCATTAGTGAGGTCGGGCACTGACGTTGGGCGATTAGGCCTGTCTCACAGTCGGCGTTCCAATTCATCCCAAATGTGTTATATGGAGTTGAGGTCAGGGCTCTATGCAGGCCAGTCAAGTTTTTACACAGCGATCCTGACAAACCATTTCTCTACGGACCTCACTTTGTACACAGGGGCATTGTCATGCTGCAATTGGAAAGGGCCTTCCCCAAACTGTTGCTATAAAGTTGGAAACACAGAATTGTTTAGGATGTAAATTGTGTGTTGTAGCGTTAAGATTTTTTTTGTTGCTTCCAGTGGCAGTTTGGAACTCGGTAGTGAGTGTTGCAACAAAGGACAGGCGATTTTTACACGTTATGCGCTTTAGCACTCTGCAGTCCTGTTCTGTGGGCTTGTGTGGCCTACCACTTTACGGCTGAGCCAATGTTGGTCCTAGACATTTCCTAGACACTTCCCAATAACAGGACCTACAGTTCACCGGGGACAGCTCTAGCAGGGCAGACATTTGACAAACTGACTTGTTGTAAAGGTGGCATCCTATCACAGTGCCATGTTGAAAGTCACTGAGCTCTTCAGTGAGACCATTTATCTGCCAATGGTTGTGTGCTCAATTTTATACACATTTCACCAACAGGTGATGCTGAAATAGCCAAATCCACTCATTTGAAAGGATGTCCAGATACTTTTGTATATATTTGTATTTATTTAACTAGGCAAGTCAGTTAAGAACAAATTCTTATTTTCAATGATGGTCTAGGAACAGTGGGTTAACTGCCTTGTTCAGGGGCAGAATGACAGGTTTTTACCTTGTCAGCTCAGGGATTCAATCTTGCAAACTTTTGGTTACTAGTTCAACGCTCTAACCACTAGTCTACCCTGCCGCACTCAGACCATGTAATAGACTAAATATGCCTAAATGTTGTTGAAAATCACGTACAACATACCAGGCTGGACCATAATTATGCAAATACCTGCCACAATGCCTTTATTCTTCAAATCAGCAGCACTGTATTGATCCAGTTTCCTGTTGTCATATATTACCATGGCGACCCCTTATCCCATGAACGTTCTAATTGTATTTACAAAGAAAGCACAGTATCCTTCTACCACTACACATAGGCCTATTGTATGTAAACGGATGTAGTCTACATGTCATGTATGATGTCAGTTGGATTTAAATATGATATACCTAATGCCTTTGATGAGAATCTATCCAACATTGGGCCTAATTGAAATCGGACAGAGAATCCATATATCCGCATTTGATCAGTACCATTTCAATGAATGGAATAAGCTATTGCAACAGCCTATGCATGGACAGCACAAAGGACATCCTCTACAAAACACGAACACAATCTACCCTAAATTCTTTAGTCATGGAGCACGCTATTTTGTCAGTGACTCATCTTCTCAGCGTATAGACCATTCCGCAATTTTTTACACAAAATAGACATTTTCTCAGCTACAGTCCAACAATCGTACATTGTATCAGGAAACGACACGTTCCAAATAGGTAGTCTGTAAAATGTAGCAACGTGTGTCTGATGTGCAACGGAGCATCTAAAATAAACACATGTCATGTTATGATAGGTTTTTGTTGTTACTAATAGACTACCAGGCAGACAGTCAGTTAGGATTACGGAGCGCTATAGTTGAGTCTGTTCGCTATAAACGCTAGCACGCTCAACAAACTATGTATATACAGGACATTTATTGTGGAATACACTTTCATTAAACATCCCCGACAATACCCTATGTGCGTCCGTCAAAACGCCGTGTTGTCAAAAACATTAGGACCCTGCGGAAATGAAGGGCCTCGAACACCTCGCTTGCATGATGGCTGTACATCGCTTCCTGCATCTTCTGCAGTTGGAATAGCAGTTATTTTCTCTACAAGAGCAAGATAAAAGCAAAAACATGTAATGTCGTTACATCTTTACTAGGTTTGGTTACCGTACCTTGCTCACAGTGTTACGTTCAAGTTTACAATCCGTCTATTATAGAATCCATTGTGTCCACGTTCTGTTTTCGCTTCTGATTCCCTTGTGAGCGTAGCGAACTGATGCCTTTGCTCGTTCCCTCTCTCTCTCCCTCTCTCCCTCTCTCTCTCTCTCTCTCTCTCTCTCTCTCTCTCTCTCTCTCTCTCTCTCTCTCCAACCTCCCCCTCCTCACCACCAACAGCATATGGCATCACAGGCAACTTTAACCCTTGATGTAGAGCAAAACAAAATAGACTTGAAGATTCCCCCCTAATTTATCTTGCAAAAGACATGCCTCTCGTAGGGCTATTGGCTACAATACATTCGGGCCAATAATCGAACAGGCCTATAGATGATTTATTATCCCAATGAACCGGCTGCTAGACCTATGGGTTTATAGCCGATTAAACGTCACATAAAATTAAGTTTTTATACAAATTACTAATTTCAGCACCCAAATAATTACAAATGACATTGTATTTGCGTGTATAGCCCCTTATAGCCCAAAACCATTAGACCGACTGGTGACCAAACGCCAAAAGCTGTTACACTTTCATATAGCTCGATCTGAAATAAATTAAGTCAAAGTATAGCCCAATGAAATGTTACACACATCATTAAAAAATGTAATATAATGAACAGTAAAAATATATATATATCGAAGTGGTGGTGGTTGTTACATTGTTAGGCTGTTCCTTGGAATGGAACAAAAAATGTGAGAGTCGGCAGCGACCTCGTGAGTTAAATCTGTGAAGACACAAGAAGAACAATGGTTAATGCTCACGATTCAAAAGCAATCACAACATCTTCCAAAGACACGATGAACTATTTTGACGGGGTGGTATGCTAGGCCTGTTTTACTATTTGTCTGTGTGTACAGTGCACAGAAGTGTAGCAACAGCCAGTGGAACCTCCAAATGACACCACTTTCCTTTTGACACTTCATCATAGGATTATCCAAACCCAATGAGGTTTTGGTAGATCGTTTATCGCGATGGTGATAAGTGTGACGAGTTTCTGTTCTTGGTTTGTGGTAAAAATTGAAACAATCCTTTGCAGAATGTCCTACTTCCATGCAAACACCATTTGCCACGGGCAGTTGCTCTTTAAATGCAGGGACAAATAGGATTTCTCTTGAGCCTAATACAGTTATTCATAGATTACAACAACAAAACATGTCTTTATCGTTTATGGGTTTTAGGGGGTTTAAGAAGGCCTAATCTAGATGAGATCCTTGTCGAGTTTATCGGATAGGCTACAGGCGTTATAGTGCCTTTTCATTACATTAAACAGATGTTGTCTAAAAGTGTTTACATTTCCTTTATCGATGTATACTGAACAGAAATATGAATGCAACATCCAACAATTTCAACAATTTTAATCAGTCAACTGAAATAATTTAATTAAACCCTAATCTATTGATTTCTCATGACTGGGCAGGAGCGCAGCCATGGGTGGGCCTGGGAAGGCATAGGCACACCCACTGGGGAGCTAGGTCCAGACAATCAGAATTCGTTTTTTTTCCACGCAAAAGTGCTTTATTACAGACAGAAATACTCCTCAGTTTCATCCGCTGTCCGTGTGGCTAGTCTCAGACGATCCCGCATGTAAAGAAGCCAGATATGGAGGTCCTGGGCTGGCTTGGTTACACGTCATCTGCGGTTGTGAGGACGGTTGGACATACTGCCAAATTGTCAAAAATTATGTAGTAGGTGGCTTTTGATAGAGAAATTAACATTAAATTATCTAGCAACAGCTCTGGTGGACATTCAGCATGCCAATTGCACGCTCTCTCAAAACTTGATACATCTGTGGCATTTTGTTGTGTGAAAAAACTGCACATTCTAGAGTGGCCTTTTATTGTCCCCAGCACAAGGTGCACCTGCATAATGGTCATGCGGTTTAATCAGCTTCTTGATATGTCATACCTGTCAGGTGGATGGATTATCTTGGCAAAGGATAAATGCTCACTAACAGGGACGTAAACAAATGTGTGCACAACATTTTAGAGAAATAAGCTTTTTTGTACAAACAGAAACATTTCTGGGATCTTTTATTTCAGCTCATGAAACATGGAACCAACACTTTACGTGTTGCGTTGATATTTTTGCTCAGTTTATATTTTTGTTCAGTTGTTCTACAAACAAATGACCTCTTGACATAAAGATGTCTTATAGTAGCCTATACCACTGACCACATCAGGGAGCATGACGTTGTTAATTACCAGCCCTTTTTGGTTCGAGGTAGAACTCTTTTGGGTCCCATGTAGAATCCTATGGGGAAACCCTTTTGGGTTCTAGATAGCGTATTTTTTCCAAAGTGTGTAGGCTACTACTAGGCTAGTTGCACATATGGACTGGAAAGCTGAATATACATAGTAGAAATGTATATAAATGAAGGTCTCTCTTGGAAAAAAATAGATTTTTATCTCAATGAGACTAACCTGGTAAAAATGAATGACAAATAGGGAATAAACCAAGCCATCTCTTAAAATGCAGGCCTATCCCACTGAACATGACAATAACATGCAGGATTAGAGGGAAACTTGTATTCTATGAGGGATGCCATTGTTTTATGTTTTGTAAATTGATAGAGTCATCATTTTTGCACTTAGAGACACTTTGCCACCATTCTCTGGGCACCGCAGGTGGAAAGTGGCATGTTAAAGATATTTTTTAAGATATTAAATTATAGGCATCTTTTTATAGGCTCATACCCATGTGATTTGCTCACTCGCCCTCTATAGAATGAATACCATAGGCTATATACTGAATTATAAAGGCATTGCAAAAGTGTAATTATTTTGTATTCCTTTTGTGTTGTTTATTTAAAGAACAAACACCATCTTCATGTTCAGTCTTTCCCTAGCCTCTTATATGTGTTGCCCTTGCCTTTTTTTCTGTTCGGTTAAGGTTCAAATCAAATCATCAAATCAAATTTTATTTGTCACATACACATGGTTAGCAGATGTTAATGCGAGTGTAGCGAAATGCTTGGTTAGGTGGTTCCTCCTGTCAGTGTCACCACAATGGTCCTTGGGCATGTAAAACACTCCAATAACAGACCTGATGGGCACAGAGGACATGGTGAGAAAACCATGTTCTAAAATATCTGTGTGTACATTTTTGTTTTTTACCTTACAGTTTATAGTGGGATTCCATCTGTCTAGTCTCCACGGAGAGAGATCATTTCCCTCTACCACCAGGTTCTAATGTGCAGTGGCAGAATTATCATCCTTTGGGGTTAACCATGGGTCAACACAGAAGAGGAAAGTCTCAAATGGCACCCTATTCCCGACATAGCACACTACTTTTGAACAAGGCCCATAGGGCTCTGGCAAAAGAAGTGCACTATTTAGGGGATAGTGTGACATTTGGGATGCAGACCCAGCTGTCTAAACCAATGACTCAACACTGCAGACTTACTGCAGAGAGAAGAGGCGGGATGGTAAGAGATGTTGCCTTGACAGAACCCTATATATCCCTATATATCAGCACATTCACTATATACCATGAACATATTAAAGATGACTTGTATCATTCCTACCTATTGATAATAGGACTAGTGGTAACAGTAAATACAGGTAGTGGCAATATTGTTATCTTCAACCTACTGAAATGTAAAGATGTATTTCTACTGACCATATGTAGCCAGCAGATGGCAGAGCAACAAACCACACATCCCTACTCTTCTCCAGCTTGGATAACAAAAGAGAACTGTGTTCCTACAGTGTGAGTCTGTGAGAAAATGCACATTATTATTAATATTGATGGGCTTAAATTATTTATATGTAACACCCTCGAATATCCACATCCACATTGTATAATAAAATAAGTATTAGCCTCAAAGCAAGTTGTTATCAAACATATTCTGTATATGTGGCCCCATTCAAGATTCAAAGCCACACCTCTGGTGGTGTTACAAGCAGCATGCTGCAGCCAAGTGCCACCAGAACCAAATGGTGTAGGGTCCAGACCACTGTACCTGCAGCAGGTTGGCTCACAGCAGGCACCAGTTCTCAGGGAGATTCATTGCAGCTGAGGCCTTGAATCTCTCAACTCGAGTGCGGCCCTCACACACACACACAACTGTGGTGGAGTCTCCATGGCAACGCCTCCCCTGCCTGTGGTCATGTGGCTGCACAGACACACACACCGCAGTAATGACCCACATTTGTGCTGCCTGTTGTCTCTCTCTGTCTGGAGACTCACTGTGGTGAACGACTGGAGCCTCCCCAGGCAACATGTGATGCATGTGACAGACAGCCAAAAGGACTCAATAGCGACTGCGGGCGGTGGTGGTGCACATTTTGTCAGGCATCACGCCAAAATACTGTAATGACCCTGGGTTTATACGCGCGGATATCGACTCTGCCACTTGAGCATGCTTTTTGGGACATAGTCGATAGCGCGCTGGACTTCGGGTTTAGTAGGTCGAGAGTTCGAGGCCTGCTCCCTGCCTGTTTCATTTCAATACGTTTAATCTCACGGCTGTGATCCAAAAGCCAAGCCACGCTAACATTGTCCAGCGTGGCTCGTCATGTGGTTGCTAGCAAGCCGACAGCATGCCCGGTAGTGCTAGGTATCAACAGCCTATCCAGTAGTGTCTGGAAGTTATATTGGTAAATTGCGCTGCGATATCGCAGAGACTTTTGCATGAAGTTAATCTTTCCCCAATTTAAGTCCCTCCCAAGACTAGAAGTCTCCATTCTTTCTATTCCTTTAGCTTTGCTTTTATTGCCTCAGGGCAGTGGTTCCCAAACTTTTCATATGCCCCTACCCCTTCAAACATTCAAACGTCCACCTGCGTAACCCCTCTAGCACCAGGGTCAGCGCACTCTCAAATGTGGTTTTTGCCATCATTGTAAGCCTGCCACTTCGATATATTTATTAAACATAAGAATGAGTGTGAGTTTTTGTCACAACCCGGCTTTTGGGAAGTGACAAAGAGCTCTTATAGGACCAGGGCACAAATAATAATATAATAATAATACTTTATTTAGCTCTTTATTTTACTATCTTACATATAAAACCTTATTTGTTAATTGAACATTGTGAATAACTCACCACAGGTTAATGAGAAGGGTGTGCTTGAAAGGATGCACATAACTCAATATTGGGTTGTATAGGAGAGAGTCTCAGTCTTAAATAATTTTCCACACACAGTCTGTGCCTGTATTTAGTTTTCATGCTATTAAGGGCCGAGAATCTACTCTCACATAGGTACGTGGTTGCAAAGGGCATCAGTGTCTTAACAGCACGATTTGACAAGGCAGGATACTCTGCAATTCACAGAACCGCTTGTTGCAATTTCGATGAGGCTCTCTTGTTCAGATATCGGTAAGTGGACTGGAGGCAGGGCATGAAAGGGAAAACGAATCCAGTTGTTTGTGTCATCCGTTTCAGTGAGGTACCTGCGTAATTGCGCACCCAACTCACGCAGGCGATTCGCTATATCACATTTGACATTGTCCGTAGGCTTGAGTTCATTTGCACACAAAAAATCATACAATGATGGAAAGACCTGTGTGTTGTCCTTGTTAATGCAGACAGAGAATAGCTCCAATTTCTTTATCATAGCCTCAATTTTGTCCCGCACATTGAATATAGTTGCGGAGAGTTCCTGTAGAGTTCCTGTATTCCTAGATTCAGATCATTCAGTCAAGAAAAAAACATCACCCAGAGGCCAGTCGTGGGAGAAACTCGTCATCAAACAAGCGGTCAGACGTGAAAATGATGGTCAGTAATAGTGATGGGCATTCCAGCTCTTTTCACTGAGCCGGCTCGTTCGGCTCAGCTCACCAAAAAGAGCTGGCTCTTTTGGCTCCCAAACAGCTCTTTAAAAAAATGTATGTTTTGTATTTTTTCAAGTCAAACAGTTTGCGATAGTTTGACTCTGATTGGTGTTAAAACAATTCTAATTAAATTATTAAATGAAATCATACTCTCCCTTAACAAACCAATCCATTGTTAAATCCATTTGCTTATGAAAAAGAATGCTATTAAACATTTGCATTTAAAGTATAACCTTTTAATGTACATAAACAAACTGCATATAAACCTAACAATACAAAACGAATACAATCTTTACAACATAATAATAGAATATTGCACCATATCAAAGAAAACAAAATAACAATGTGCAAAACTGCAGCATCCCACTTAAAACATGAATCTGTTCCCTCTTTTCTCTCCTTCATCGCCATGTTATAACCAGCATCACACAGCAATGCTGACCACATTTAGCTTTTATGAGAGATTTGCATTCAGAAATGCAAGCTGCCTCACTTTCGAGGGGCTGATGCGGTTTCTTCTCTCAGTAATTATTTGTCCCGTTTTCGAGAAGACCCTTTCACAGGGAACAGATGTGGCCACTATGCACTATGAGTATCTCTGTCATGACTTTAGTAAGCAGTGGGTAGACAGAGGTCTTGTTCTTCCACAAGCTCAGAGGATCTGCAGATAATGCAGGAGGCATCCATTATGGCATCTGCTGAGGGATTCCTTCGTGCTGCATCCCCAGTTACTCTCTCGTCAAACAGCATTTAAACAGCAGACGTTTGTGGCACTACTGCTGGTGATTCTGCTCCATCTGATTCCTCTTCTTCCTGTTACCCTGGTGCCTGAGCCAGCTGACTGCTGGGGCTGTTCCTCCCTACTGCTGAGGTTATTATTTGAAGAGCCTCCATCAACCACTCTGGCATCACTGAAGGCTAACTTCTTAAACCTGGGGTCAAGTGCAGCGGTTTCTGATAGCACGTGATTATATTCCATTCTGTGGTACTTTCTGTCCATTGATGAACATAGGGTGTCCATCAACTCTGTCACATGTCATGTGGTTACATTTGCTTCTCTCTGGGGGCTGGCTGTGATTCGCTGCAGACCCTTACACAGGAGTATCATTTTTGAGGCTGTCACGTAGCTGAAAAGAGAGAACAGTAACTTATTAGTTCAGGTTCATGTTTTGTCTACTGATACTACATTCTCATCTACTGCTCATATACATATATAATGTATATAGCTGCATTGTCGCTAATACAACAGACCACTTTTCCATCTACTTGCTCAAAAGCAGTCCAGAACTCAAAGCATTCAAGAAGACAGCTAGACATCGAAAAATCTTCAATGAAGTGACATGTAACCGATATGTAAGAAGTGGTTACCCTTGATGTCCAGCAGTCAGTGGTAAGGCAAACTGCAGTAGCTTTTTGGACTCTTGTGTGCTCTCGTACAGTTGTGGAATAAGTGATTTTGAAAGGGTTTTCCTGCTTGGAACTGTGTACATTGGATTTAGACTATTGCTATAATTTCTAAAACCTCTGTCCTCCACGATCGAAAATGGCTGGAAATCAGTGGCAATCATTTTAGCCAATGCAATATCAATTTGGCCTTGTTTTGCGACAGACATGGGACTTTGGTATAAACTGGTCCATGCTGTGGGTCGCGGAGTAGGCCTACTTTCTCAAGCTCCGCTACAGCTAGCTTCACAGTTGGGTGCACAGTTCGCATATGTCGGTGTAGGTTGTGCGTAGAACCGGCTTCATATGAGATTTTGTGAGATTTTGTTTTGGCAAATTCTACACTGTGCTCTAACATTGTCTACGTTGTTAAAATGCATCCAAATGCTACTGTGCTTCCAACTCATTTCCCAGCTGTTGTTTTCACAACTGTCCTACCTCTCTCTCCTCGGCTGCTAAGTGTGTGACTTTGAGTGAGTTGGCTCGGCCCTCCCTCACACATCTTTGGTTCATTGGTTGACACTGCGTGCCTGATTGACAGGAACAACAGGTGAGGCTGTTAGTCTGAGCAGACAGTCAGAACGAATGTGTGTGGGCTTGAGCATTTAGGCCTATATTATTTTCTTTATTTTTTTGTTATTTGAATTAGTTAATTCTATTCATTTAAATATTTTGATTATTCATATCTTAATTTTTTACATATTTTTATAAATAGATTTGGCTCTTCTGATATGCGAGCCGGGTTCACGAACAACCCAGCACTTCCTGTATGTTCTAAAGCACCGCATGGTCGCTGCCCATATAATTGCACAGTGCAGAAAATACAGGAGAGTTCAGGGGCCTTGCTTTAACAAAGTTAAACCATTTTCACTGTAGTACCCAAAACATCTTTCAAGCTGTCAGGTATTCCCTTGGCTGCAAGAGCCTCTCGGTGGATGCTGCAGTGTTCCCAAGTGGCGTCGGGAGCAACTGCTTGCACACGTTACCACTCCACTACGTCTCCCTCTCTTTGCTTTTGTGCCATCAGTACAGATACCAACTTTAGCAGCAGCTACAGTTTGGCTCCATACGGACCGTTAGTGGAATTCCTGCGGGAGAGTAACGGTTAATGTGATTGGATGTTCATTATTTGACTAGGCTACCTGTATTTGACGTTGTGTTGTTATTTCACTGAACGCTAGATGGTTAAAAAAAAATTGGGCATTGAAATGAGAAACGAGGCTACTCAGGTGAGAGAAGAAAAACCTCGCCCAAGTGTACAGTATAGCCCAATTGGAAAACATAAATGGACTGTTTGAAAATATGAAGATTTGTATTTTTATTTGTTTTTATGTGAATCACATTTTTATTTAGCGCACCGTCTGGGTACGCAACGCCATTCTCAGTTTAGGAATACCTGCCTCAGGGGATATATACATCTACTGGTTTTAGAGTGCCGCTAGGCCTAGTCTATATGACCCGAGCCACCTGGTTCCACAAGATGGCAGTATTTCCTCTGTTGACATTATTTTAAACACTGCGCTCTACAAACAAACGGCACAAAAACAATATGCCCACCGTGAATCAAAGAGTTGGTCACGAACAAAAATGGAAACAACAGAGCAAATGCAAATTCATGCAATGCAAATAGTTGATCTACTTCATTTCTATGGCCAATATACAGTATCTGGGCCTGGTGCATGACATTTCATTACGAAAGCAACACAACTTACTAAAACAAGCATGGTTTGTGGTAAAACAAGACAGTAATAATCTCATCAATTCCAATGACTGGAATTTTACATACAGAATGTGGCTTTAACGATCTGTGTGTGCGTGTTTGTGCGTGTGCATGTGCGTGTGTGTGTTTTACTATCCTTATGGGGACCAGAAATCCTCACAGTGATTTGGGGACATTTCACCAGTCTCCCCATGGAAAAGGCTATTTTAGACTTACGGGTTAGATTTAGGGTTAGGGTTACAATTAAGTTTATAGTTAGGTAAGGTTAGGTATTAGAGTTAGGGTTCGAATTAGGGTTAGGTCTTAGGGTTAGGGTTAGATGTTATAGTTAGGGTTAGGGTTAGGTGTAGGGGTTTGGGTTACAGTTAGGTGTTAGGAAAAATAGGATTTTTAAATGGGAATCAATTATTTGGTCCCCACAAGGATAGTAAAACAAACGTGTGTGCTTGTGTGTGGATGTGCCTGCCTACCTGCATGTTGTCACACTTTTCTTGACATGAAGTCCAGATTGAGATAGGGTATAGAGAATATCAACAATATAGGAGAAAAATAAGCAAATTATCTTTTATTGAACAATGATTATAACATTGTTATAAAGATCCTTCTAGAGCGAAATTACAAGGGCATTCATTTACGGAATGAATTATCCAATTTCGCAATATTCCTTCATGAATCTTCACCCCCTCTCAAAATCTTTACGTACCCCATCCCCAGGCCACGACTCCGTCTACAAAATTGAGTACAAGCAGGAAAACCAAAACAGACTAGCCTACCCAAACTATATTATTTAGTCAATAAGCTGTTATTTGTGTTTAGCATTGATGTTGCATATCCGAGAAATGTGAGTCCAAAAGTTGGAATTTACAGACTAAATAACACCCTTATACTCCTCGGAATTTGGGGGTAGCCGCCTACTATGCTGCTGCCTGCTGACACAACAGGGTGGACAATCGGTCCCTTTGTAAAGCCAACTCAGGGCTAACTGGTAGAGTAGAGCCCAGCTGAATAGTGTGCCTCTGAAAGGCAGAGATGGTTAGACTATGGTGCTGGGTCTCCACAGCTGAATGCTCATCAGAGAGAATGTCTTACGGATGGCTATCCTCTTGTATTTTTTTTCTATTTCAGATCCACTATGCTTGAAACAAATTGGATTCCAATTGTGACGCGGTTTTGCTTTTGCCGACGGATGCGTAAACATCAATGCGTAAACTGTGACCACTGCATACAGAGGTGTTGTCTCCAAGGGAGCGCCAATGTGGATGGTTATCACGGGTGGATATACTTGACAGAACAGAACATCTATTTTAATTAACCCCGTCGAAAGGAGACGAACAGCGTGGTGTACTGAGGTCAAATGTCTTGGATATTCATCTTCAAACTGGATTTTGCCCTGAGCGGATTTAAGTTTGAAAAGAGGATGAACCCATTTAGCCTATGTTGTAAAGGTAGAGTATTGAAGTATCCATCTTCTGTTCTGTGTTTGTACTATTGAACTGTCTTTAACACTAACAATGGCCACCACGTGTTTTTACTTTAGCCTAATTGTTGACTTGGACACGGTTCCACCTTAAATGTTACCTGGTTCTGAGGAGCATATCATTTTCAGAGGCAAACATTTCTGAGATTTTCTTTAATCTTCCTTTCAGTCAAAACAACTGTAACAGGTGCAAGCTGTGCCTCATTCAAGTCCATTGGGCAGTCAGGGAATAGTCAAGATCATGTCTGACAAACATAAGGTAGACCACTTAACATGCTTTATTTCAGCATCCAAAATAATTAAAAACATCTCAAATTTTTATACATATACAAAATAGGTACAGATCCTCTTGTTTTAATCCCCCAACGGTGTGTCTGCTTCGCTCATAATTTGATATTTCCATTTTTTCTGTGTTCAATTTTTTTCCAAAACCCTTCGCATAAAATAAGAAAACAAAACAAAAAAACTAAAACAATGGGGGGTGAAAGAGGGGTACTGCTAGAAGCAATTGGACAACAAAAGGGGGGATTTCAAAACGAAACAAACAACAACCAAAAAGTGTCAAAAGATGTTAAAAACAAAAGACAACAAATCCACCTGCTCATTCTACACTAGACAGGACTGTGTGCATCCTAACTACACTATACCTCTTGCTATGCCTCTGTTGCAGAGATCTTAGCCAACACTTGAAACACATCTGTTATGACTGACATCAAGATAATCTGCCAATTTAGCACCGAAGGTCCTGCAAGCAAGAATGACAACATAGTAGCACAATTTTGATCACCCTCCATTGTCAGGACCTCTTGAAGAATAGCACCTTTTGCAGCTGTTGCTTTCAACCATACTTCTGCCGTGTAAAATCTAACCTGGGCTTCACTAACACTGGGTAACGTGGATTTCTTTTTTGAGGTAGCCATAAGATTAAAAAAGAAGTTGAACCCATGTCTCTAATGCTGCTTTCGTGTGACTTCAGAAGGAACAACTGCTTCTCCAGGTGGGTACAACAACAAGACACTTCACTGTCATTTTTAAGATTTATTTGACATCACCTGAAAGTGGTACAAAGCATTTGGTTTTCTTTTTCATTGTCCTTCCGCAGTGGTAAAAAAAGTCACCTGTATCTGGGATGTTTTTTTTCTGTCAAACTCCAGGGGGGGTAGATTTTACACTTTACAAGTATATATTATTTTCTTTTTGCCAGTGAAACCATTGAGTCTTCTAAAGTATCCTCGGTGTTGATGGTGGTGGTAAAAAAAGCTTGATGACACAACCACTGTCTTCAGAAGTGCAGTTTTAAGCAAGTGGACCATTTTTGAACGGCCAAATGAAACTCTAGGGTTTTTTAAAAATGTATAGAAAAGGGTTGAGAGGGATGACTGCTAGAAAAAAAACATACACACACACACAAACAATTTCAAGTCCAGATTTCTTTTTTACAAGAAGCAGACTGGGCCAACTTCAATGCCAAATTCCTGATTGGGTGCACCAACGTCCATAGGAGCGATGTCAATAATAGGCAGACGGGATGTTTTCGTTGTCTTGTAGTCGATGACTGTCTTGCCCCATGCACCGGTGTGCGACTGTGATGAGAAATAAGATGAAAAAGGCACAATCAGAATCCATAGTTGCATTTCCCAATCCATTTAAAATCATTCCCTCCCTTCCCCCTTTCAAAAGACGGCTCCTGGAAAAAGCCCTTTATACCAAGTGATGGAAGAATATCATCCCAGATCACAAAGCCCCTCACATCAAACCCTCATCTGCTTCCAACCAGTGAGACCCTTGTCCGACATTAACACCATAATCCCAAAAGCCCTTTCCAAGACGACTGCTGCTCATGCCCACAGTCTTACACCAACTACCTCTTTTAGAGGCGAGAATTCTCTCTCCAACCATCCCTGAGAGGAAGGATTCTTTTGAGAGAAGTTCCTGAGCGGACACAGCCTAAGATACAGCAGAGAGTAGGTAACAGGCGGAAGGAGGACTCACCGTGCAGCCGTCCTCGGTGACGCTGTATGTGAAGCGGCTGTTGCCCTCGGCTCTGATCTCGATCTCGTTGGAGCCCTGGAGAAGCAGGGACTTCTTCAGGTTGCCGGACTGCTGGTCCATGTAGGCGATGCTGTTCTTGCAGTGGTATGTGATGTTCTGGCTGGCCTCGGTGGCCATAAGGCGCAGGAAGGTCAGCTGGATGTTAACATCCTTAGCGTTGGAGCCCTCACTGCCATACTCGAACTGTGAGGGAAAGGAGAACGAGATAAGAGTTAGCATCAAGGACTCATCATCCGAGAGAATGGTGCGATTAGGGTCCTCTTTTCCCAACGGCCCAGGTTGTCATGCCGAGGTTCTCACCTGGAAGCCATCGGTCATTGCCTCGCCGAACCAGACGTGCTTCTTCTCCTTGATGTTCTTACTGGTGTACCAGCTCTTCTTGGGGATATCAGCCTCGGTGGGGTAGACGCAGGTCTCGCCGGTCTCCATGTTGCAGTAAACCTTGATGGCGTCCTGGGTGCAGCCCTGGTCGGGGTCGATCCAGTACTCGCCTGCATGGAGAAGAGAGTGGATCGCGTCAAGAACATCCACTGTGATTGTGGTCGTTTTGAGACTCCACAGACAGCAGGACTCAACAGAAACTAAAAGAGCTTGTGTCTACTGAAGATGTCTTTACACACTACGCCAAAACTTGTCCGAACCAATACAGCTCCATGCTTTCCTCAAAGCCCAAGCAATTTCTTGACAAATGAGGAGCGAGCAACCATAGTCTAGCGAGGGGTTATGACTCTCCAACTCACCGCTCTTCCAGTCGGGGTGGCACATCTTCAGGTCTCTGCAGGTGCGGGCGGGGTTCTTCTTGGTGCCCTCGGGAGAGCGGATGTTCTCAATCTGCTGGCTCAGGCTCTTGAGGGTGGTGTCTACCTCCAGGTCGCGATCGCGCATCACGTTGGCGTCGTCGGCGCGGAAGTGACGGAAGGGATCGGGGGCCTTCTCCTGAGCGGGCTGAGCAATGAAGCCCATGTCGAATCCACCGCCGGGAGGTCCGGGGGGGCCAGGGGGACCGGGAGGGCCAGGGGGTCCCTATATGTGGAGGAAGCAAAGGCCAACCAAGTTAGGATGTGATGAAGAATAAGAGAAGTACTAGGAGCAAAATATTTTGATTTTGAAGTGGTTGAAGTGACTTACGGAGGGTCCCATCTCTCCAGAGCGACCACGGGGTCCGGGAGGTCCGATGGGGCCGGGCAGACCGCTCATACCATCCTTACCGGCGGCACCAGCTGATCCAGAAGGTCCCTAGTGTAGGGAGAGCCATAGCTTAATAAGACAGTGTAGACTATCCACATCATATTGTCACCAGAGAAGTGATCCACAGTCATAACGTTGCTGTGTTGATAGTTGTGTGACTGTTGTCATAGTGTGGGTCATACTCACTCTAGGTCCAGCGGGGCCAGAGGCTCCAGCAGGTCCTGACTCTCCAGATTGTCCCTATGGGCAGAAACAATAGATTTAGGTGCCTGTTGTATCAAACCACAATATTACAGTGAGAAGGTTGATTTTTCCCACTTGCTAGGTTTTGTGTTATCTCTTCCTTGTGTGTAGCGACCCATTTCCCTTGATTCTGCTGGAGTCACTTGTGTGTTGTTATTATTGTTGATTTGTAATCAGTAGGGGTACTCACAGAGGGGCCAGGGGGTCCCTGCATGCCAGTGAATCCTCTGTGTCCCTTCATGCCTCGCTCTCCAGCCTCGCCAGACTCTCCCTTGTCTCCACGAGCGCCAGCGGGCCCCTGGGTGGGAATAGGACAGGTGTGTTCAGTATACCCTTTCCTCAGACTCAGAGTGGAAGAGCAAACATTGTATTCATCGTGATGGTTTTATGAATCCGTGATGGAGCATATACGTACAGATGGGCCACGGGGACCAGCAGGGCCAGCAATACCAGCGGGGCCAGCAGGACCCTGAAGAAGAGAGAAAGGGAAAGAGAGAGAAAGAGATTATGACAATCAATTCAGTTGATAAACCCAACTCGATGGCATGTCATAAAGACTATGTAGCTCAACTACTAGGAGCTCCAGTATATGCTGTATTCTAACAGGACTACAAACTAAGACATCAACCCCTTCTAGAGCCTTAAAACTAGTTACTGTGCGACGGGCGGCCATTTTGAGGCAACAACCACTTTCGACATACAGTAAGGTCTCTGAACATCATCAAGTCTGAATTGCTCCCAGTTACGTATTCCTCGCCAGTCTAAGGGAGTAATGGCTGAGGATCTGGACACTTACAGACTCTCCACGGTCACCGGACTTTCCAGCAGGGCCGACGGATCCAGGGGCACCAGGGGGCCCGGGGGCACCGGAAGCACCGGCAACACCAGACTCACCACGCTCTCCCTATAGGCAAGACAGAGGGGAACAGAGACGGGCCAAGAGAAGATCAAACTCCTGACATAATCCCAATACTTTACAGTATGTGATGCCTATTTCAGCCATGCAAGTAGTCGTGTAATGGTACCCAGTGTAGATTGTCTTACAGTATGCCAACAGGCTGGTTCCCAAAGTGAAGGGATTGACTCTGTCTTGTGGACATGTGTACGAGTATAGCTCTCACCTTGGGTCCAGCAGCACCATCGCGACCAGAAGATCCCTCGTTACCAGGAGTTCCCTCACGACCAGGCTCACCAGGTGCGCCAGCCAGTCCAGGGGGCCCCATGGGTCCGGGGGGTCCACGCTCACCAGAGGGGCCACCAGGTCCCTGTTTGCCAGGCTCTCCCTAAAGCAGGAAACAAGAGAACAGGGTTAGACCTCAACCATAACACCGGAGTACCACTACTGAAGTAGCGCAATGACAACTGCACTCTATGAATAAGCTACTGCAAGAGCGTTGCACGCGTTCCATCTTGGCAGAGATAGCACAGAGGGCCTTTGGCATCATCGCGGCAGGCTTATACACCACCTAGCCACTGCCTTATTGAAAATGAGGGATATCCAGCGTGAACGCTGCCTCCTCTTGCAAAAGCCTAACGCCCTTTAACGCGAAGATCTAGAACTATAGCACTCCGAGGCACTGACCAGTTGTCCGGCGAGGCCGGGGAAACCGCGCTCGCCTCTCTGTCCGGGCAGACCAACAATACCACGCTGTCCACCGATACCCTGAGGTCCGGGAGTTCCAGAGGGTCCCTGTAGGAGAGAAAGAGAGAATGGGTCATTGAGGTGTCCCTTTTCTAAAGCGTCAGATCTCAACTCCAGCGGCGTGTGTTACAGGTGCACTCCAAACGGAGTATTTGTATTGTTCTCTCTTGTCAGTTTAGGGGTCAGGGTGTTACTTTGTTAGGGTGACAGTGACAGCCCAAAAAAAAGGGTACTTACATTGGGACCATCTCCACCAGGCTGTCCCTTCTCTCCCTGGGCACCAGGGGGTCCGGCAGCTCCAAGCTCACCAGGACGACCGGCGGGGCCAGTCTCACCACGGTTACCCTTCTGTCCTTCCTTTCCACCAGGGCCTGGGGGTCCGGGGGGTCCGTTGTTGCCCTGAAAGAAAGAGGAGAGGATGGTTGAGTGTGAGACGGGGCTGAAGGTGACCGAATAAACCTGTATCAATGGCTGTTATCGATGACAGTATTGGGATCAACCAAATGCTGAGCTAACGCCTAGCTAGATGCTTGTTTGGGCATCGGGCAATGCCGTTGTGTCTTGGGTTGGTTGCACAATAACATGTTGTATTGATAGTTGTGCCGTTGTGTTGTGGGATTGCTGTCTTAAGCTATAATCGAGCTGTTTGCTTGCTTAGTGTTAGCCTACGGTTAAATCTGGAACCTATGGCCAGATCCGGGGCATTGACTGGTATATTGATGGAGGATGGACATGGTTCAGTTCGAATGGAATGGTGGTAGAGAAAGAAGTACTTACCGATGGGCCGGGAGGTCCAACTCTACCAGCGGCACCGGGGAAACCAGTGGCACCCTAAGGAGAGAAAAGAGAGGCACTGGTCAACCTAGCGTATCAGAGTGGGAAGCATGATTCTACTTTGCAAATGCTACCTTGTACAGTCAGACAGATGAGAGATGTTGGGAGGATAAGATAAAAAAGCTACTTACAGGGGGACCAGCAGCACCACGGGCGCCCTTAGCTCCGGTGTTCCCAGCGGGACCCTGTGTGGATACAGCAGTGCTTCAGTCAGTAAGGAAGAGGAAATACAAACACCTCTGTGATACTGTGGTCTTACCGGGTAGACCAATATAACAGCACTGAGAGCACCGCTGTAGGGCTATGATAGTGGAATTAATTTGAATGCGTATCAATAAAGAACTATATAATAATATATGCCATTTAGCAGATGCTTTTATCTAAAGTGACTTACAGTCACGCGTGCATACATTTTACATGTGGGTGGTCCCGGGAATCAAACCCACTATCCTGGCGTTGCAACTGCCGTGCTCTACCAACTGAGCTACAGAGAACCATTTAAGATGGGTCAGGGTGGGTACTCAGTGGTCAGTCCCACGTGTTATACCTGAGGTCCAGGGGCTCCAGTAGGTCCAGCGGGTCCTTGGGCACCACCGTCACCCTTGGCACCGTTATCTCCGGCCTCTCCCTTAGCACCAGGCTGACCATCACCACCCTGAAGGAGGCGAGAGAAGAAGAAGTGATTGAGTGAATGTAGAGCAGATTAGTGTGGAGGTCCCGTCTAGACTGGATGCTATGATAAGATAAGCCTGTCTCGTTTAATGCCAGTGAATTTAGATTTGTCATAGTGTGCAAGGTGTTACGAGCCATCATCTTGATTGACAACCGACGTCTGTTTGAACTGGCAATGGATTTCTGAGTGAATTGACAAGTGATTTCTGTGTGGATTGAGAAGTGTTTTCTGTGTGGATTGAGAAGTGTTTTCTGTGTGGATTGAGAAGTGTTTTCTGTGTGGATTGAGAAGTGTTTTCTGTGTGGATTGAGAAGTGTTTTCTGTGTGGATTGAGAAGCGATTTCGGTGTGGATTGAGAAGCGATTTCGGTGTGGATTGAGAAGTGTTTTCTGTGTGGATTGAGAAGTGTTTTCTGTGTGGATTGAGAAGTGTTTTCTGTGTGGATTGAGAAGTGATTTCGGTGTGAAATGAGGACAGGTAAAAGAGGTGTGTGTACTTACAGGAGGCCCAGCGAATCCGGCGGGTCCAGGGGCACCAGACTCACCGCGCTCACCCTGGGAGAGAAGGTCAGGGTTAGTCAGGTCAGGAGTGTGTTACAGGTCAGGGACTAGCATCACATGAGTGTGGGTAAGTTCATTCTTCTATACGCCTTTATTTCTACTTCGGTTTCATTCTTTATTGCTCGCTTTGGTGCTCGGTACGTTCCGGCACCGTTTTCTACTTTACTTCGTGCATTGTGGCAACGTGGTCCCTATTCAAAGCTTCAAGGCTAACTCCCATAGAGCGATGCCCGTGGTAGGGATGCATGTGGAGCTATGTTTTTAGGTCTTTGTGTCATGTCTGTGGTGAGATGGTGACAGGGTGGGCCTGAGGTACTCACAGGTGCACCACGGGCTCCAGAAGGTCCAACAGCTCCAGGAGCGCCAGTCTCTCCCTTATCACCAGGAGAGCCAGCAGGGCCGTTGGGTCCGATGGGGCCAGTCATACCACGGACGCCATCCTTACCACCGGCGCCATCAGCACCCTTGACTCCTTGGTCACCCTGTCAAACACAAGAGTAGCTGAGTTAGTATTGTAAGCTGTGGGTTATGCAGATACAGAGACGAATGGACTCAGTCAAGTCCACTGTAATGCAAGTGGAAGTTTGGATTAATGGAGGGTATGCCACCGAGTGCAATGAAGCCAAGGCCTACTGATGAACATGAATTTAGGCATGGCGGATGACAAGTGAAGGGCAGCACCGGTACTCACTCTGTCTCCCTTCAGGCCTGGCAGACCACCAGCACCACGCTCTCCGGGCATTCCTTGCAGGCCAGGGGGTCCCTGGCCACCGGGGGCTCCTGCGGCACCAGCCTCTCCCTTAGCACCATCGTTACCAGCAGAGCCAGGAGAGCCACGGGCACCAGAGGGTCCAGATGGGCCGGGGGCACCACGCTCACCGGGGAAGCCTCTGTCACCCTGGGGTATGGAGAGAAGAGAGGGCATCAGCTTTGGTTCCGGTACATCACATCACATGTATATAAGATGAAGGACGTTATCGATGTCAATGCTAATGTCTTTAGCCTGGGTCGGCTGGGTGCTAGTCTGTTGCTGCTTTAGCTGTTAGTCGTTGTCTTGTTTGGCTAGGCCGCTAGGCTACAGTGTAGCTGTAGCAGTCTACCACCCAGGAAGTGATGTGATTATTATTCTGGGATACTCACTCTGGATCCAGCGGAACCAGGGGCACCACCCTCACCGGGCAGACCCTAGATAGGAGAGAGAGAGAGAGAGAGAGAGAGAGAGAGAGAGGAGAGAGGATATTAGAGATCACAATTAGAGATTTGAGATTAGCATTGTCAGTACCAAGGACAAGGCATGGGGAAGTGAGTGACACCAAAGATGCTGTACTCCTGTAGTATTCTTACCTGCTCTCCGGGCTTGCCAGTCTCACCAATAGCACCTTGGGGTCCTGAAAGTCCCTGTTATACAAAGAGACAAGTGAGAGACAGGTGAGGCCAGGGCCAGAGGTCCTGAAGTAGGTGGAGATCTGTGATTGGTCAGATGCTGATAATTTCCCATAGTTCAGTGCTGTACCTGGAATCCAGGGGGGCCACCGGCTCCCTGCTCGCCTCGCTCTCCAGAAGGTCCCTATGAGGAGGAGAAGAAGGAGGAGGAGAGTCGGTTAGGAAAATCAGTGTGACCGGCTTAATGGTGGGTGCTACACCTTGGTAGTGGATGGAGTTACCCCCATATAATGTAAGCAAAAACAAACTGATTGGTTTTGCAGTCTCCTAGGAGATTCCATGCTGGCTTGTATTAGTGATAGTGTGTTTGCTTGTGTTCAAGTGTGACACAGTGCAGGCAATGCTGAAGAATGAAGCACTGTGGGATGCTGGAGGGTGGAAGTGAACTTACGGCAACACCGGGGGCACCAGGAGCACCAACATCACCATCTTTGCCGGGAGCGCCAACAGCGCCACCAGGTCCCATGACTCCTCTCTCACCAGGCTTGCCACCCTCACCCTACAGGACAAAAACAATTACCCATTAGCTCATTTCCCATCAGAGAGCAATACTGTATACTGAAACCTAGGTTTTAGGCTATGGACAACTATATCATACATTGCAGTGGAGGCTGCTGAGGTGAGAACGGCTCATAGTAATGGCTGGAATGGAGTCAATGGAATGGTATCAACCACATGGAATCCATATGTTTGATACCATTCCATTGACTCCATTCCACCCATTGTTACGAGCCTTCCTCCCCCTCAGCAGCCTCCACTGATACATTGTTTCCTAGCAATTTCAGATCTAATTTCTCGAATTAGCCCGTAAAATATTGCGCCCGAGTGAGAGCAGCACGAGAGAGGGTTACTCACAGCGGCTCCCTTAGGTCCGGGGAATCCCATGACTCCGGGCTGGCCTCTGGCTCCAACGGGGCCGGGAGGTCCGGGGCGACCATCTTGACCACCGGCACCCTGTTTACAGGAGAGGGTAGAGAGTCAGTGACCAGAGTGATATCGGGCTACCTAAGTAGCCATAGGTCTTTGTCTTTATCAGTGTCTTTCAGTGTCGTTGAATTGGTGTCGTGAGGGTCAGGTGAATCTGTAGCTGAGGAACTTACAGAGGGGCCAGTCTTGCCATCGGGACCAGGGCTGCCAGGGCTACCAGTCATACCCTAGAGATGGGAGGGGGGTGAGAGGGCAAAGGTCAGGTACATAACATACCTTGATATGCCATATTAACATGAAGATATGAGTTTCATTCATCTAGTATCTATTAGTTGTTGAGTATAACAAAGGTCCTGTGATCTGAGACCGATCCCCTGTCTAACTCACCTTGGATCCAGGCATACCAGGCTCGCCGTTGCGGCCAGGCTCACCAGTGTTACCCTTAGCTCCAGCAACTCCGGCGCCACCACGCTCACCAGGGCCACCCTGTGATGGAGGGAGAGAGAGAGATGGAGAGATGAGTTTGCTGTACTTAGCTAGTGACCATAGCATGTAACAACATTTGGTGGTGCACTGTAGTATATACATTTGAACAAGTGGGTGGGTGTTGCAGGTGTGGATGTGTGTCTGTTCCAGGTGTGTGTGTGTGTGTAGTCACCTTGGGGCCAGCAGCTCCATCAGAGCCAGGGAAACCGCGGCTACCAGGGCCACCCTGTAGGGGGCGACAAACACAACACAGGTCAATACCTCAACACCGTCACTCAGTCAGTACCAGAACATTACTGCTACCTCAGCACCATAACACAACCATTCAGTAACACTACATTACTGCTCAGCGCTCACTGCCCTCTGGTGGCCAAATGAGGTGAAACATCAGGGAGAGGGTGACAGAGAGGTTGTTAGCTAGATATTGGTTCCAACGAGCTAAGCATTCATGAGTCAAAATGTGATTATTTATGTGATGGAATAGTCATAGAGATATCATCATTGTGAATGCGTGTGCCAACACTAGCTGTACTGTGAGGAAGTAAGCAATGTATGAAAAGACTAAAAAAATACTATAAAAATACTAAACGGTTTATTGAGGCAGGGGGAGGGTAATCTAAAACTAAAAGATTGGAGGACATGTGGTGTAAGAGGACAGTGAAACTGGCTGTCCTAAGAGTAAGGGGTAAGAGGACAGTGAAACTGGCTGTCCTAAGACTAAGGGGTAAGAGGACAGTGAAACTGGCTGTCCTAAGAGTAAGGGGTAAGAGGACAGTGAAACTGGCTGTCCTAAGAGTAAGGGGTAAGAGGACAGTGAAACTGGCTGTCCTAAGAGTAAGGGGTAAGAGGACAGTGAAACTGGCTGTCCTAAGAGTAAGAGAAGGGGGGGATTCCTACATGTAAAGAACAGGAGAACAGCATGATGAAGAGGGGATAGTGTGTGACCATCTGGGTTACTTACGCGCTCGCCGGGGGCTCCACGGGCACCAGCAGCACCGGGCTCACCACGGGACCCTCTCTTGCCTTCCTCACCAGCAGGGCCGGCGGGTCCCTGGACTCCAGCGGGGCCCTGGGTAATGGAGAAACAAGATGGAGGTCAGAGAAATTGAGGGTGGCAAGGCATTGTGCTGAGATGTGGATCAGACACATATAGGCTGCTGACAGAGTATGTGTGTGCAGTGTACATGGTATGGGTGACTTGGTAGATCACATTTGAGTAAGTAAAAGGTGTACTTACAGACTCTCCCTTAGCACCAGCCTCTCCCTTGGCTCCATTAGCACCAACCTCACCCTAGGTTGAAGAAATAACAAACATCATTATCATTATTATTATTATCGTCGTTATAGAAACACTCAATGGTCTATGTATTCTGACCAAGTTATAACAGCAACTTTAGATAAGATATCATTATATATATTTACAATATTTAGTGATAGAAATAGAGAGAGAGCTGGACTTACAGTGTTACCCTTGGGTCCGGGAGCTCCACCAGCTCCCTGGGGTCCGGGGGGTCCACGGGGTCCAGGGAAGCCAGGAGCGCCAGCAATACCAGCAGAACCCTAAAGGAGGCAGCAGAGAGACAATCAATATACTTCCTGGATTCATTATCACTGAGAGACCGGTCAGTGACAACAATCTTGGTTATTTCCAAAGTTGAACTCTAACAAATACCAAGACAAACCAATGACAACTAAAATGGCTAGTTCACTGAGGAGTGAGGTGAGGTGTATACTTACAGGGGCACCCTTGGTACCGGGGTTTCCGTCAGCACCGTTGTTTCCCTACAAGAGACACAAACCAATGGGTTAGAGGGGAAAGTCTCTCACAAGGACAACAAATGTAACTTCAAGTCTCCCACACAGTCCAGAGGTGTATTTCACTAGAGGTTTCTGAGGGTGAAACTCACAGCAGGGCCAGCAGCGCCAGCGGGTCCTGGGTTACCAGCCTCTCCACGGGATCCCTGGGGTCCCTCGCCACCACGAGCTCCCTGGGCACCAACCTCTCCCTGTTGGGGTGAAGATAGATATGGTCAGGGCAAGAAGAGAAAGAACATGGAACTAGTATTGTACTAGTACTACCCTGCACAAGTACTACTCAAGTAGTACTACTGCTACCAAGTGAAGTACTAGTGTACTACACTACCCTACTCCCTAGTACTTCCCTATGGTAGTTCTGTACTAATACTCGACTATGCTGCCATTCAATAGAATCATATCCACATATAAATCAATGTGACCTCTGAAAGTCACAGGGTCACATGGCATGGCACAATCACAATAGGGAAGCTGGATATACTTTCAACTGGCAGCCAACTACACACGGTTTCATGCGTTGTGCAAATGGATACCACTATCTTGGAAACCCAACAATATGTAGATTACTATTGCCATTGTTGTTTTTTTTGTTTTCTTTTGTGCTAGAATGGTTGTACTGTATTTTTTATCTCATCTACCTCTCCAAATACGGCCCCCTGGGAAAGAACTAGAGGTGAGGGTAGAGGGTGGAGGATAGAGGACAGAAGGTAGAAGGTATACAGGTGTGTGTGAACACGGATTAGGTGCAAGTTGACATCTTACCTTGGCTCCGGGGCCACCGGGGAAACCGGGGGCACCAGCAGGGCCAGTGGGGCCCTAAAATACAAGAAAACAAGAGAGAGAGAGGATTGCGTTACAGTCTAAATCATGAATATGGCATAAGTGTGCTTGTGTACCAATATGTTTCTGTTGATGGTTGTGTATGTGTGAACAGACAGCTGGCATTAGTACTTACAGGAGGACCAGCAGCACCAGCAGCACCATCGTTACCACGAGCACCCTGCAGGAGAGAAAGATACAAAGAGAGAGAGAGAGGCACAACTGGGTCAGATGCAACCAGCTACCACCCTTCAGGGTCCAATTCCAATATGGCTGAACTGTAAACATCAATTGTAAACAAACAAAATGGCTGACCCTTCAATGTCAGAATCCAACATGACACTGTAAAATGAATGAACTGACATACTGAATTTTTTAGAACACATAAAATATGTCTTCCTACTGAGGCCAGTATGCAAGGCTTTACAAGGCGTAGGTTCAACAATATAGGACATTCAGGTAAATCAGTTTGTGAGGCATTTTGTAGATTGAGAGTAAGAATGGTTGTTTCCAACAAGTTAGCACTGGACTGACATACAAAATGACTTGGGAAATGTGATGACCTTTGAGCTACGGGAACAGGGTCTCTGCCAATAGGACTATGTTGTGATGATGATATTGCACCCCTTGTTTATTGTTACAGAGGGTGGTGTAAAGTACTTAAGTAAAAATACTTTAAAGTACTACTATTGAGGTATTTTTACTTTCCCTCCAGTATGACAATTGGATACTTTTTCCACAACTGGTTACAGGGGGGGGGTTGACTTACAGCAGCTCCGTTGGGACCAGCACGGCCTCTCTCACCAGGCAGACCACGGGGTCCCTAAAAGAGAGGGAGAGATATTGGCATGGTAAATAATCATGGCTGCCATTCACATTGCTACTGCTGCAGAATGCTAAAAATGCTAGTGATCCTCTCTCTACACTCATATTATTTTGTAGGTCTGCTGACAAAATGGAGGATGGGACTCACCATGGCTCCAGCGGCTCCGTTCTCACCGGATGCACCACCCTCTCCCTGAGGAAGGACAAACAGACACAGACAGGTCAGTGAATGGGGGATGAGAGAGGGGAAAGGGGGATGGTGTGTGATTTCAACATCCGTAGGAGAGGTGGAGGAGAAGGAGTCTCACCTTGGGTCCAGCAGGGCCAGACTCTCCCTTAGCTCCATCAAGACCGCTGAATCCCTAGAGAAGGAAGTAGAGAGGGAGAGAGAGGGAGCGAAAGAGGACAAGATTAGAGGAGAGGAAAATAGGGCAGATTGTATTGCTGCTATTTGGGAAGTATAGGCTGATGTTGCCACCAGACACTGATCCAAGATCTGTTTAAAGTGCATCCCCTTCATGATTAAGTTTAGACAAGGGGACGTTTAGCTGATCCTGGATCTGTTCTGGAGAGGAACTACTACCAGGACAGTTTGGGGGTGCGGTGACTCACTCTGTGTCCCTTGATGCCGGGAAGGCCGGGGGTTCCGGGGAATCCACGAGCTCCCTGGAGAGAAAGAAAGAGAGAGAAAAAAAGAAAGCCCGTTAAGATGGCTTAACATCCCTTCAAGTATATGAGATGTCTCATGGTGTCTGACCATTAGGTGCTATTGCTCTTGAGACTAACGTTCTAGAGTGAGTGTATGGATGGAGTATGGAATGACATAAGGTGACATTAGAATGATATTGCGACTCACCTGTGGGCCGGAAGCGCCACGCTCACCGGGGCGACCAGGCTTGCCAGACTCACCCTGGATTGGAAGAGGGTAGGAAGGAGGGAAGGAAGGAGAGAGGGATGGAGAGGAGGAGACAAGGTGAGGAATAAATTATGCTCCAAATCCATCCCCCTTATGAATATCTTACCCAGAAATTGTCCTGGGACATAGATGTTTAATGGTCGATTTTAATGATGGATATCTTGGTGACTTACATCATCTCCGTTCTTGCCAGGGGGACCAGCAGGACCACGGGGACCCATGGGACCCTGTAAGAAATAAACCACTGGGTGAGAAGGCTGTGTGTGTGTGCGTGTGTCTGTGCGTGTGTGTGTGTGTGTGAGATATCTTGATATGAGAAATTACATTACAATTTGTCAGTAATGGAAATAATCTAGGATCATGTGTCATTAATCTAGAAACTATAATTAATAGGTAGGACAGACAAAATACTATTGGAAGATGGTGCTGTGTGTGTGTGTGCATCTGTGTTGTGTGTGTGTGTGTGTGGGGGGGGCTACATTGACAAACATTGGCGACCCTGTGACCTTAGTGGAGTCCATTCCAAGCATCAGGCTAGGGCGAGGCCTATGCAGCAGGTAATGGGTGGCTTAGTATTCTGGAGATTGTTTGGAAGGTTTTTTTTTACGTGTAGCTATTGTATATTGATTTATTTTTCTGCTTTTTGACATTGTTTTGCCCTGCAGAATATGGTGTAGAATTTAGCTCAAAGTGCGTGTTTGTGAGGGATTCAGATACTGAGGTGATATTGAGATGGTGGTGTATCATTTTGTGGAAGATTCCGGAACGAGATACTCACAGAAGAACCAGCCTCACCAGGCTCACCAGGGGGGCCAGTGAAACCCTGAGGTCCCTGTAGGGGGAGACAAAGAGACAATGTCAGACTATGATGTTCATCCATCCAAAAAACAACATTGTTTAGTTCTGTTGTCAATGGGCTATGAGCATATGGGAGAATGTGTCCTGTGGGTAAAACATTCCCACGATCATTATAGTTATCGAAGGCTGAAACTGAATGTAACAACAAAAAAACAGAACAAAAAAGCAATACAAATAAGTCTAAAGGTAAAGCCAATGACAGACACTAAAACTGAAATCAAGTGACAAGAACTAAACAGATACTAAATAGAAATGGTCAGGAACCTATCAAATTAAACTAAGTTTACATACAGCCATATATGCTTTAAAATACACACCTACAATTAAACAACTCGAGAGTGACTTCCACTCCCGTCATGCAATTCAGCTAGGGTCATAAACGGACCTCTTTTTGACCGTTGACCCGAGGTCTCTTCCCCTACATGACAAATGTCACTTAAACAGCTAGAGCACAAAGGGAAGGGATACTTACACTTGAGCCAGGAGGTCCTGGGGGACCACGGGGACCCATGGGGCCCTGTCAATCAAAAGGAAGAGAAACAATCAGTCAATTATTGACCAATCACATCAGTCTTCCTATTAGAATATATATTTGAGAAAGAGCCAACTGACCAAAGGATCAACCAAAGTTTGGGTGGGTGAGGGTTAAAGTCCTCCCAAAGTATACATTCTAATGTCCCAAAGTCATACCAGGAAGAGTGATATTTGAATAGTGGTATCAGTAACTTTTCAAGGCATCTAAACAGTGGTAACAGGGAGATTATGAGTCAAAGATTATGCAGATATCTCAAACATGCACATTAGCTGTTTATGGAATATGGAGGTACCTAAGACATGAAAATATCTTATTTTTTAAGGGATAGTATTTGCTGTGACCTGTGGAGTACCACAGAGGTCAATTTGTGGGACTTCTGCTGAGCAAAAGTGTCTCATGGCCATAGTTTTTGGTAGTGCCTATACATCAAACAGATTCCATGAGTGAGTGATACTACTGGGCCAACAGGCTCTGTGTAGTTGTATGCCCGTACCATGGGGCCGGGCATGGACATGCCACCACCGCTCTTCTCATCAAAACCACCAGACATCTGAGGGGAGAAGTTCTGTAGGGGAGACACAAGGGAGAGATGTGTTACAGTCAGTCAGTATTGGAAATCAGGAGAACAGTGCTGTGATCTCGACATACAGTACATGGATGGGCCTAACACGGCTAGAGAATGCAAGGCCCTAGGCCTGTCCATATCAATGAGAGATCTGTTCATATCCATTACATATCTACAGGGTGACTACCTCTCTGGCGTTCCCTAGCTGTGTTAGGCATGACCTCCCTGTCCACTCCTGGCTGGGCGCTGTCCACCTGCCCTGGTGCTGAAATACAGACTGCACTGCACTCTAACCACGATAGCTTAACATTACACCTCCCGTGCTCTTGCCTGTACTCTTTCTGGAGGTTTATCATTCTGAATAGACAATAGTTTCTGTTGTATTTACTGCGCTAACTGTATTTTGAGCCTGTCCAGACTACATGGAGATCAGTGAAGTTAAGATAAGTGACATCATAAGAGGGTGTTGCTGTGTTGTCCTACCAGCTGTCAGAGTTAGCCACTTTCTCCCATGTCTTTAAATCTAAGTTACTAACCCCAAACAGAAGCTGCCCCTAATCTCTGATCTAGGATCAGTTCTCTGTCTAACGCATAACCTTTTAACCTTTCCACCTGGGTCAAAAGGCTGACACCGGGTCATTACTAAGTGGGCTAAACGTTCATCTTGGCCTGAGCTACTTACTCCGCCGAGGCCAGGGGGTCCAGGGGGGCCTGGGGGTCCAGGAAGGCCGGGCTGGCCGGGAATACCATCGTTGCCGGGGAAACCAGCAGGTCCCTGCAGTAGAGACGAGAGAGAGAAGCTGGTTAGTGATGAACTATCACAGAGACATAGTAGTAGTCATTGAATATAGAAAATGGCTTCATCGTTAACTATGGGGGATAAGGCATCAGTGAAGAGTGACAAGGGAAAAGCTAACATAGGCTTGGGTTTGGGGTGAACTCAAGGCATAAGGGCCCCTAGTATATTAGGAGCAAATTGATGGGTCAAATCTGTGATACCTTCAGATTACTTGTACATTAGTCTAGCTATCTATCTGTCCTTCCATACATATATATCTCTCTTTATTCATCCAACTCTATAAGTATCTACCAGTCTGTCCATCCATACATCCATCCATCCATCCATCCAACTGTCTCAGTTATAAGACAATCCCAAGTGACTTGAGTCAGAAAGATTGTAACACTACACTGTACCCACTTAAAAGTATTTGGTTAGGGCACTGTCCCGGATGTTGTGAGAACTACATTATTCTTCAAATGAATTTGAAATGGAGTAGAACTATTCAAGTTAAGAAATGGTATTTCTATTTCAATAAATGTGCAATATATCTGCATATGCTGCAAATCCGCACATATCTCAAAATGCTAGTCACCAAATGGGTATCGAGACAGGTTGGGTTTTGGAGTAAGTATAGCATCTATACCAATTGAAGAATATGAATTGAGATTTAAATAATGAAGGTAGTGGTCGACTATTTAGCCATTTACCTCCACCAGTAAACTCCAAAGACTCTGGATGTACATGTCTATCCATTGCCTTCGATAATAATCTGACCTCATGTCAGATATTACCAATATAAAAGCAGAATCTACTAATGGCTAATATCTTATAGGCCAAAACTCCGCTATGACTATTACGAGATAATACAACAGTCATTATGAGTGATATGTGCAAGATGCTAGGCCTGTCGTTGAAAACGGAGACAAGAGGCACCACAAATACAAAAATACACCAGAACACAATGGCCAAATCCTAACTTGGGATACAGGTGCAAACCTTAAAACGTCCACACACCTCCGTCAAAGGAGGATTAGTGAAAGACTGTGACTTGAGGTTTTACATGCATCTCATGTGTGTTAGGTTTTGGCCCCCCAGGAAGTGAATACAAAGCATGATAGGAATAAGGAAGTGGAACGTACTGGCTCTCCCTTGGCTCCACGATCACCCTGGGGTCCCTATTTGACGGGAAAATAGTAGCATTAGGTTATGATTGTCAATGAGGATGTGGTTCTTATTGTCCTAAGGCCTTACTAGTTTTGCAGTCAAGATCAAATCGTTTTGTTGCAATGATGTGTTTATAATGAATCAACAATAAAGAATACATGTAAAGTACACTTTAAACGTTAACAATAATAGCAAATCTAATTATATGTTTTATCTAATAGATAATAACAATAAGGATAATATTATATTTACCTCAACCTTTGGCTCCTGGAAGCCTATGGTAGCAACAAACAAAAAAACAATTAGATTGAAATGTGAAATATCTGATAGTCTGAACAGTAAACAACTTAAATATTTGTAGGGAGTATTCAAATTGTACATAAGGCCTATGCTATTAGATTTAGAATTAATAGGGGCCTACAATCTCTGAACTAGGCCTAATGAAAATGTACACAAAATGCCCAATTTAAGACTAGGTCAAAGTTGAAAGGAAGGCCAAAGGTAGTTAGGAGGTGGCAGTGGCACCAGACTGGTCATGCGTATAATATGTGCCTGGAGCACTGAGTATCCCATCACATTTCGGAGGAAAAGGGAAAAAAGTGACTGGTGTGATTGGTATAAAGGTAAATCCAAGTTTATTCCTCGTTGGCCATCCATAAAATGCTGTCCAACCCCTTAAAAGTAAAAGCACATAGTCCCTCTGAGGCCTCGAAAAACTTTTCAAAACTGACTCTGGAAGCGCCTGCGCCTGTAATGTAAACTCCGTGAACGTTGCGTCGGGAGGAAATCGCCGTACCGTCATCGGGGCAGATGGGGCAGCATTCATCGTGGGGGATCACTGGATTGGGGCAGTCGGATGTGTCCTCGCAGATAACTTCGTCGCACATGACCGTGCCGCTGTCGCACACGCAGATCTGGCATGGCTCGGGTTTCCAGACATCTCTGTCGTTGTAGTATTGACCGTCCAACGTACAGCTGCCGGCGGTGCCTGAGAAAGATGCAGAGAGGAAATAGGTCAGAACGCTGCCTTCAATGTCGACTTGGAAGGCACGGATGCCCATGTGATGACGCCTTGACCAGGTGATGTATACGAAAATGTATGCACTCACCAAGTCGCTCTGGATAAGTGTCTGCTAAATCAACTCCAGTCCTCGAGTACCCCCACAGTACACATTTTCTTCTAGCCCCAGACAAACTGACCTGATTCAACTTGTCAACTAGCATTAATCCCCAACAAGTTCATTCAGGTGAGTTTGTCAGGGGCAACAACATAAATGTGTGCTGTTGGGGGTACTCAAAGACTTGGGTTAAGAAACACTGTGCTAAAGGACAAATGTATTTGTAATGCCTTGATTGGAATGAACAACAGGACAGAAGGCCTGGAAAACGACTCAAGTAAGGCCTATGTCCTACATTTATATTAACAAATATTATTGAAATGTAAAATAGCAATCCCTGAGGGGTATACTACAAAGTAGGCTCAATTAGTTACCCGGATAACTTGCCTAAATCTGAAACAATTTATTTCTTAATGAACCAGAAAATGAATAACGTTAAGTATTTCAGTTTATTTTATTCAAATTAGCTGGCTAACTAATTGATCCTGCTTTGTAGTATACTCAGCAGGCGTGACTACCTCAAAATTCGTTTTGAGCTTGTTTATTTATTGTTAGATATCCAACCAGACATTGCATTTCCAAAGTAAGCCCAGCTAGCGCTCGAACTAGGCCTAAAATAGCCTATATTATATATTGTATTGATGGCTAATTTGTGGTCTTCGTTTAGCCGTGGGCCCGCCTACCTGTGTCCAAACCAACAATGTTGGTCCACTGGAGTTACTACAATTTGACTGTAGAGGGCGAAACAGTCAGTGGAAAAGGTCCACGTCGTCAATGCTGTCCTCCAAACGCCGCTGAAATAATTGAAAACTATCGGCTTGGCAAGAACAAGCGTTTATCCCTCAGTGGAAAGTTTCCGAAGTCTCAATGTGTTTTCAATTATCATTAAAAAAAATGAAAGGGGATGGTAGGTGGCGCGTCTAAAGCATTCCACTGTTGGAGTTGCATGTCAGAACCACATGGTGGCGCTACTGGGCCGTAGAGCGAATTTGCACATCTGTCCGCCCCAGATGCAACTAGAAACCCTATACTCAACCAGTCTAGACAAGTTGACACCATAATCCAATACATTAAAACGGATTATGTAGTTTGTCTATAGGTAATGCATTCGGTTCTTATCCTTTATCTCTATTATAATAAACTTTTTGTAAGTGGCTACCTAGGCCAAATAACTGAGCTTGAAACTCTTCAAGGGAATTTGCGCATGATGATGCTTTGTCCTCTCCTTCAATGTTTAGGTCAATGTATTCTTTCCACAAAAGTAAAACAATTATTTTTGAAAATATATTGCCTACGTGTGATGAATGACTGTATCCTAGGCCATATGCCATTTAGAAAATCCCGAGGTTCAAGATTTCCATCGTTCAGGAATGACCCTGTTCTTTTTCTACTTGGCTGACGTTTAGCCTCAGGCTACAAATGATTGTTTAATAACCAACTGAACACCTGTATCCTTTATTTCCAGACTGTTGAGCCATACAGGCCTATTCAATTCCACTCAATCCAATGGGCAGAGAGTTGGCATGCCTTGTGGCTTTCCCCTCTATCCCTTACGTGCATTCCAATATTTCCCGCTGTTAAAATGTACCTCGAGGGTATCAAATAAGGAGTGGAAGGGAAAGCCTTAGAACCTGTACCAACTCGTTCCAAAAGCACGTGCCAAAGCGTGAGAAGGCCAACGAGCAATGATGCGCATACACTCTGCTCAAGTTGCAAGAGGTAGGCTATCCTTATTAATGCCACACAACAACAAAAACAAACAGGGATCCAATAAACACTTACCACAGATAAAGAATATAAATGTATCCCAATGTGCATATGTATCAGACTGGCTCAGTCATCAGCAAACCTTGTCCCTATGAAAACCACTTTTCTCCATCAACCCACTGTCTTTCCATATCGATTTCGTTAAGACAACACATACCAGAGGCAAGGATAGACTTAAAAGTGACACTTACGATCGTCCTCGCCTTGTCCTCTTGCCAAAAGCACTGTTGCGCTGAGCAACAGCGCTAACCGAATATCCACAAAGCTGAACATGGCTAAATATTAGACATGTAGACTCTTTGAGGCGAGGGGGAAGTTTTTTTTCCGTTAGACTCCAATCATACAAGTAGGGTCCGGTCCTCTGTATTTCCAATCCAGACCCCGCAGAAAACTCCCTACTGCCTACAGAAACTTTTTGCCCTGCCTTTTATATTCCAAACTTTTGGGGAGGTGCTGGCTTCACCAGAAAGCTCTAGCATGGTCATGTTCATTTAAAAAAAAGTCCCTCCTACCATCAGTGCAAAGGGGGTGTCTTATGCACTTTTTTCACCTTAAAGTCTCAGGAAACTTGATATTTCTAGAAAAGGTGGAGGCTTTGTTAAAAACCATCTCATCCTGGCTTAGACAGGCGACAGGCCATGACATCTCCAAAAGTCGATTGGCGAGGAGGGCCCGGATACCTAGCTCACTTTCGGTAGATTCTTCAGGGTTGCAATTAAATAGAAACGAGCTGTGCACAGGAAATGGACTTAAATGATGTTCCTCACCTCGCTTGTGTGATTCCAGGCAGATGTTATTTTGTTGTCAATAATGCTTTGCAGTTGTAGCACAGTGTTACTTTTACGAGTAAAAGTGCCACATCAACTTGGGCACTAAATTGGGCATGCACTGTAAGCTCAGGAGCTGTGGTTTTGTTGCCATGTATTATTCTGTGGGGATGGATTGGCTGTTGCTTAGCAGGCCTATACATCTGTGTCCAGGCCAATAATATTTCTGATCGAAATGTATCTATCGGAAACGTTTGCCTACATTTTTGTGTACGGTGACATTGCTCATCTATTGAATCCAGATGTGGGGCACTATCGAATGTATTTCTAAGATTATTTTCGTTTTTGTAGTAAATGTGGTTTGAAGGTCTATGACCTATCATATTGGGAGAGGTGCTTTCGATAACCTATTGCATGTAGCCCAACATCATATCGATAAGGATCTTGATTTCTGAAAGGATGGCTGCTAGGCCTTACTGAGATACAGTTTAGGGGAGGACTGTCGTTATGTGGCACAATGGAACGCCACAGTTTAGGCTATAGTATTATTTTGGCTGTAATTTTACGTTTTTGTTTCAAATTTGTTCATAGTATAGTTCATGCGATATGGGCTCGGCTTCGGAAGGTACGTGGAATGAGAGGTCGGAAAATTGAATGCCTGTGGATTGCCAGCTCATCTTTCATCTTGGCATCAACTCCAAGACAGGTCGCCTGAGGAGAATACCGTCAATTAACTCCCGGTTATAGCCTGTTTGAAGAATATATACCTGATTCTCTCTGTCAATGGAAACCGTCAATTATTCTACTTCTACTGGTCATATGTATGCTGCAGAACCTCTGTGCACAGCCATAAACACGAAAAAATGTTAGCATGACAGAAACAGATGTGGAATTTTAGGGAACTTTCCAAAATGGAAACGAATTATTCAGAACGAAAAATAATGTGTTTATGTAGGACGTTTGTCTCTCTCAAGTTTGTTAAAAATCAAAACAAAAAGCATCCCAACTCCCCAGATGAAGGAATCATACAGCATCCATGCACATATAGCAAATCAATACAACGAGATATCAGTGAATAAAGTGTAATTGTAGGTCGTCGGAGGCACTGCTCCGTAACGCCCAAACTGTAATTATTACGCGCAGAACGACAGCTCTCCATAGACGCGCCTGCGTCTTCGTCTTCCTTATGAAGAAAATTGGCATCAATCGTCTTTTCTCTGCACTGCAGACACGTTGCAGCTTTGAGCAGAACTACCCAATCCCACCCCTGCTCTTTCCCCTTCACTTCTGAGCCTCTCTCACATGCCTTCACATTATCAAGAAATGCGTATGTCTTTGTTTTACGAGGATGACGATGGAATGCTTTCTCTGAGATGGAAAGCGCCACCTCATCATTTCGAGTTCTGAATCAGATGTAGTTGGGACTAAATTAGAGGTGCAATTGTACCATTATAAACACATAACGGGGCATGATTGGCTTCTCATAATGATGGAAAGTCAGTGAGAAAAGGAAGCTTGCTTTGCGTGAATGCACCCTCCATGTGGATAGGTAGCATTTAGGATGGACTGCTGTACAGTCAAATGGCAGTCTACAGGACCAATGGCGAGCCACCCGGCAATTGTGTGAATGAGATAGATTGCGGTTACGACCAAATCATCCGTCCTAAAGATAATTTCACTCAGATCAGCCGCATGTTTGATAGGCTGTATATCTACAATGATCAATGCAATTCATCGTCGTTTTGTGATTTTCTTTACGAGCGTAAAATACCCTACCTTTTGTAAATGTAAGCCTTCTTGCTTTATTTTTGATGATGCAATTTTAAGCGTCACTTGTCGATCAGCAGATTAAAATAGAAACGTAATTTGATGGAAGACTGTATATTTATGTTGAATGTTTAACAACAATGACTGAACTGCAACTTCGCATTGGTTACTGCAATTACGTATTTGGCACTTTTTCCTAGATTGGCTTGTATAGGCCTAGACTACTAATTAAAACAAACAAAAATTGACAGACCGCAGGGTCGTGTAAAAGTAATGTCCGTCATAAATTGAGGGTATGCGGAAAGGCGTTCGCCCAAACTCTCAAGATCGAATCGTCCCTAAAATGTAAAATTGACCGTGCAGTAAGAATGTCAAGTGAAACAGCAAAAGCCACAGTGTTGTCTGCTGTGATGGACACCAATGTCTCCAGAGGGAAATGCATACAAAAAAATTGCCTACATTAAAAAAATACATAAACATGGTCACGCTGAATGGTTTGCTAAAGAAGGAGTTGTGTGTATAACTTTAGTCTGTTCCCTTGCCCCTACCTGGGCTCGAACCAGGGACCCTCTGCACACATCAACAACAGTCACCCACGAAGCATAGTTACCCATCGCTCCACAAAAGCCAAGGGGAGGTCTCAAAGCGAGTGACGTCACCAATTGTAACGCTATTAGCGCGCACCACCGCTAACTAGCTAGCCATTTCATATTGTAACAGTATAGACTTTACTTCCATCCCTTCACCCCGACCTGGCCGTGAACCAGGGACGCTCTGCACACATCAACAATAGTCACCCTCGAAGCATCATTACCCATCTCTCCAAAAAAGCTGCAGCCCTTGCAGGGTAAGGGGAACCACTACTTCAAGGTCTCAAAGCTAGTGAAGTCACCGATTGAAACGCTATTAGCGCGCACCACCGCTAACTAGCTAGCCATTTCACATCCATTACATGTGCAGGGCTACTTTTGACAAGCAAAAGTGTCAGATATCTCAACTTAAAAAGTCAAACTACAAGCCTGTAATTCAAGACCCTGTCCGTGGCTTAGTTCTTAGTATATCAAATCAAATTTGATTTGTTACATGCATCAAATACAACAAGTGTAGACCTTACCGGGAAATGCTTAGTTACAAGCCCTTAACTATCAATGCAGTTCAATAAATAGAGTTAAGAAAATATTTACTAAATAAACTAAAGTAATAAAACAATAACACCATAAAATAACAATAATGAGGCTATATACAGGTGGTACCAGTACAGAGTCAATGTGCGGGGTACAGGTTAGTCAAGGTAATTTGTACATGTAGTTTGGCGTAAAGTGACTATGCATAGATAATAAACAGCGAGTAGCAGCAGTGGAAAAACAAAGGGTGTGTGTGTGTGTCAATGTAAATAGTCTGGGTGGCCATTTGATTAATTGTTCAGCAGTCTTATGGCTTGCGGGTAGAAGCTGTTAAGTAGCCTTTTGGTCCTAGGCTTGGCGCTCTGGTACCACTTACCGTGCAGTAGCAGAGAGAACAGTCTATGACTTGGTGACTAGAGTCATTGACCATTTTGTTGGCCCTTGCTCTGACACCGCCTAGTATATAGGTCCTGGATAGCAGGAAGCTTGGCCCCAGTGATATACTGGGCCGTACGCACTACCATCTGTAGCACCTTATGGTCAGATGCTGAGCAGTTGCCATACCAGGCGGTGATGCAACCTGTCAGGATGCTCTCGATGGTGCAGCAGTATAACTTTTTGAAGATCTGAGGACCCACGACAAATCTTTTCAGTCTCCTGAGGCAGGAAAGGTGTTGTCGTGCTCTCTTCCCATCATTCTTGGTGTGTTTCGACCATGATAGTTCGTTGGTGATGTGGACACCAAGGAACTTGAAACTCTCAACCCACTCCACTACATCCCCGTCAATGTTAATGGGGGCATGCTCGGTCCGCCTTTTCCTGTAGTCCATAATCATCTCCTTTGTCTTGATCACGTTGAGGGAGAGGTTGTTGTCCTTGCACCACACAGTCAGGTTTCTGACCTCCTCCTTATAGGCTGTCTCATCGTTGTCGGTGATCAGTCCTTCCACTGTTGTGTCATCAGCAAACCTAATGATGGTGTTGGAGTCATGCCTGGCCATGCAGTCGTGCGTGAACAGGGAGTATAGGAGGGGACCAAGCACATACCCTTGAGGGGCCCCAGTGTTGAGGATCAGCATGGCAGATGTGTTGTTGCCTACCCTTACCAACTGGGTGCGGCCCGTCAGGAAGTCCACGATCCAGTTGCAGAGGGAGGTGTTTAATTCCAGGGTCCTTAGCTTAGTGATGAGCTTTGTGGGCAGTTAGGTGTTGAAAGCTGAGCTGTAGTCAATCAACAGAATTCTCACATAGATGTTCCTTTTGTCCAGGTGGGAAAGCGCAGTGTGGAGTGTGATTGATATTGCATCATCTGTGGATCTGTTGGGGCAGTATGCAAATTGGAGTGGATCTATGGTTTCCGGGTTGATTGTGTTGATCTGAGCCATGACCAGCCTTTCAAAGCAGTTCATAGCTACCGACGTGAGTGCTACTGGGCGGTAATCATTTAGGCAGGTTAATTTCGCTTTCTTGGACACAGGGACAATGGTGGTCTGCTTGAAACATGTAGGTATTACAGACTTGGTCAGGGAGAGGTTTAAAACGGCAGTGAAGACACTTGCCACTTGGTCCACGCATGGTTTGAGTACACGTCCTGTTAATCTGTCTTGCCCTGCGGCTTTTTGAATGTTGGTCAGTTTAAAGGTCTTGCTCACATCGGTTACGGAGAACGCGATCACACAGTCGTCCGGAACAGCTGGTGCTCTCATGCATGCTTTAGGCATTTAGTTCGTCTGGTAGACAGGCGTCACTGGGCAGCTCGCGGCTGGGTTTCCCTTTGTAGTCTGTAATAGTTTGCAAGCTCTGCCACATCCGACGAGCATCAGAGCCGGTGTAGTAGTATTCAATCTTAGTCCTGTATTGAAGCTTTGCCTGTTTGATGGTTCATCTGGGGGTGTAGCAGGATTTCTTATAAGAGTCCGGATTAGAGACCCGCTCCTTGAATGCCTTTTTCTCGGTGCGGATGTTGCCTATATTCCATGGTTTCTGGTTGGGGTATGCACGTAGGGTCACTGTGGGGATGACATCATCAATGCACTTATTGATGAAGCCGGTGTTTGAGGTGGTATACTCCTTAATGCCATTGGATGAATCATGGAACATATTCAAGTCTGTGCTCGCAAAACAGTCCTGTAGCGTAGCATCTTGGTCATCTGACCGCTTCCGTATTGAGTCACTGGTACTTTCTGCTTTAGTTTTTACTTGTAAAGATGAATCAGGAAGATAGAATTATGGTCAGATTTGCCAAATGGAGAGTGAGGAAGCACTTTGTATGCGTCTCTGTGTGTGGAGTAAAGGTGGTCTAGAGTTATTTAAAAAAAATCTCTGTTGCACATGTGACATGCTGGTAGAAATGAGATAACAGATTTAAGTTTGCCTGCATTAAAGTCCCTGGCCACTAGGAGTGCTGCTTCTGGATGAGCATTTTATTGTTTGCTTATGGCCTTGTACATCTCATTGGGTGCAGTCTTAGTGCCAGCATCAGTTTGTGGTGGTAAATAGATGGCTACGAATAATACATATAGTGTGGTCTACAGCTTATCATGGGGGTACTCTACCTCAGGTGAGCAATACCTCAAGACTTCTTTAATATTAGACATCACGCAGCAGCTGTTATTGACAAATAGTCACAACCCTCGCCTCAGAAGTGGGGCAACATTGCCATATGATCCTAACGATATATGAATGTGTAAAAGCAGTGTGATGGAAATCTCCGCTGCTATAGCTGGTGGCTGCAGCAGCCATATTGCTCTCACCTCAGGAAGGAAGGGATAAAGAAAACTAGGAAGCAAAGACATTTAGGCCTATGAGTGTTTGGACATGGACTGTTGATGGTGGAAAGAGCGCATGAACAGAGATGGGAAGCTGCAACGAAAAAGACTGTAGTTTTGATCATTCAGTCGGAGGGCGAGATCGAGGCGGAGAGAACGCAGAGACTTCAATGATCTCGCCATCGTCTAGAACCAGCATTGAGAAAGAATCTTCATCTCTTTGCCAACCAAAACACCTCACATGTGGCTTATTAAGAGCTGCAGAGCTTCACTTAGATATGTAATGCCAGTGATAGAATTGAGATGCCATTGACCCCAAGCCTACATGATAATGTCAAAAACCACAGTGGAGCACATTAGGTAAAAATGGTATGTTAATGGAGTACAGTAATTGAGTAAAAGGAGTTTACACATGCATGCCAGTTTACATATAGGCAATTCCACTGTGCAGATGCAAAGTTTGGTAACAGAATGATAGTTTGTGCTGTTTGTGTCATCATTCTGTTACCAAACTTTGCATCTGCACTGTTCTTCAAGAAAATGTGTTTTTGTACAAAATAATCTGTAGAAATGGATACAAATGATCTGTGTGTGTGTATAGAGTTGGTTTGTTTAACTTTGCAACCATTGGTTTTAGTTTGACATATAGTACATTTTAAAGTGAAAAATCTGAGTCTCAGCATCACTCTGTTACTGTGGAATTACCCATTACCCAATTACCCAACCTTTCAAGGTAGAGCTCCCATCTACAAATAAACTAATGATCAGCTTCCTATGAGTGTCATTCTTTGCTGTGTTATGCCAAGTGGCCCTCTGAAGCTGGGTTTACACAGGTAGCCCAATTCTGATCTTTTTTTCTCACTAAGTGGTCTTTTGACCAATCAGGTCAGCTCTGAAAAATATCTGATGTGAAAAGATCTGTTGTGATTGGTCAAAAAGCAGTTAGTGGAACAACTATCCGAATTGGGCTGCCTATGTAAACGCAGCACATGACAAGCCTTGAGCCCTGACCAATGATGCACAGCCACGTACCCTCTCATTAACCTGTTTTAGAGAGTTGCCTAATTAATCTAATCAACGGCTACTGGCACTGTTTGTTGAAGGAAAATACAAGGAGACTGGTTGATGGGTGGGTGTCAGTCTTGTGCAATCAGGTGTTGGGACCCTCCTTGCCCTTTCTGAGGGGATGCCTCTGAAAACACCAGCTTCACGCAGGTTGTTGTTTCACCGCAGCTGTTCCCTCTTGGAAAGGGTCCCATCCTCTTTGTGGTTCCCTGTAACATCATAAAAACAGAAAATGAGTAGGAATCTCTGCAAACCTGGAAAGAAGGAGAGGAATGCATGATGGACCCAATGGCACTGCAAGACCTCAATTATCGTCAGTAAATCATGGAAAGAAAAGCGTACACTGCTCATTCATAAAAAAATACATGGTTCTATTCTGTCTATAGTAATAATAGCTTTATTTTGCAGAAACTTATCTTCATCACTTTCTGTTCTAGACTCTAGAGAAATGTGCATTTGGAAAGTACACCTAGACGTATTCTGTGTGAGCATAGTTCAAACACAACATCATATGGACATCTATGGACACACTGGATGCAGTACATAGGTCCTCAAACAGCCTCCACCCACACACACACTGTACAAACAAAACGAATCTCTCTAAAAAATGACTTGGGAAAAATAGAAATGACTGACTTATAGTTCTCGGGAATGAGCCAATCAAAGGCCTCAAACTGTGACTCGATTGGCTCGTGGAAAACCATTGGCTCATTTTGAGAGGACGTTTTTTGCTCACAAAATATTTGGGTCCTCTCGTTTCATTCCAAGTCACTGAAATTGTAGCACTCAACGTGATTTCTGACAACAAAGGCCAAACCACCACATCTGAAATGGAACAAAAGACGAAAGGACTTAATCTGAGAGGTACAAATATTTAGTCATGGGTTTTTAACTATCTGGACTACAAATAGGAAGACATTTGAGGTTCCATCACACCCATACTACATACCACTACTGTCTATTCATCTAAGGTTGAAGATAAGTAACATATATTATGAACTCGATGAAGCCTGGACATACAACATGCGAGACTTCAGATCTGTCTCATCGTGTTACTATGTTGTAACTCTTGACAATACCATTATCATATTGACTTTGATGCATGCTCCAACCAATTGTATGCAAATGAGATGGATTCTTGGTGTCAGATTGGGTAAGACGGAGATCTATCGTTCCATACCCCACCACCACACCCTTTTTTTTTACACTGTGACCAGGTGAGGGTTTATGATGATGTCGTTACCATTTCAGTAGGCCTGTTAGGGGAAGAATGCAACCCAATATCACTTACTATGACTCATCGCCTCATACTGTATCATTTCTGTTATGCTGTAGTTGAATACTATATTTTTATTGTCTGCACTGCAGTGAAACTGTATTTTATTATTAACTAAGAATACAATGAAATCGGGAATTAAGAAATTTTATCACTTTTGTTGCTGAGAATTAAAAAGGCTTTTGAAGTTTGCCATTTCAGACTTGATTTGCCCTTACGAAAAATGTATCAACCCCTACAAACATTCCCATGAAATTAATTATAATCCACATAATAATTCACATTTCCTGTTGCTGGAGGATTGTTCTTGCTGTAGTAAACTGGCTCAAATTAAGATCCTGTATATTTTAGTCAAATAGATGTTTTATACAGTGCATTCATAGTATTCAGGCCCCTCAACTTTTTTTTCACATTTTGTTACATTACAGCCTTATTCTAAAATGTATTAAAATGCCCCCCCCCCCAATCAATCTACACACATTATCTCATAATGACACAGCAAAAACAGGTTTTTCAAACAGCCTCAAGTCTTCTTGGGTATGACGCTACAAGCTTGGCACACCTGTATTTGGTGAGTTTCTCCCATTCTTCTCTGCAGATCCTCTCAAGCTTTGTCAGGTTGATTGGGGAGCGTCACTGCACAGCTATTTTCAGGTCTCTTCAGAGATGTTTGAACAGGCTCAAGTCCGGGCTCTGGCTGGGCCACTCAAGGACAGTCAGAAACTTGTCCCGAAGCCACTCCTGCGATGTCTTGGCTGTGTGCTTAGGGCTGTTGTCCTGTTGGAAGGTGAACCTTCACCCGAGCCTGAGGTCCTGCGCACTCTGGAGCAGGTTTTCATTAAGGATCTCTCTGTACTTTGCTCCATTCGTCTCTCCCTCGATCCTGACGAGTCTCCCAGTCCCTGCCGCTGAAAAACATCCCACAGCATGATGCTGCCACCACCATGCTTCACCGTAGGGATGGGGCCAGGTTTCCTCCAGACTCAAAGCTTGGCATTCAGGCTAATGAGTCCAATCTTGGTTTCATCAGACCAGAGAATCTTGTTTGTCATGGTCGCTGAGTCATTTTTCTGCCTTCTGGCAAACTCCAAGCGTGATGTCATGTGCCCTTTACTGAGGAGTTGTTCTGTCTGGCCAATCTACAATAAAGGCCTGATTGGTGGAGTGCTGCAGAGATGGTTGTCCTTCTAGAAGGTTCTCCCATCTCCACAGAGGAACTGTGGAGCTCTGTCAGAGTTACCATCGGGTTCTTGTTTACCTCCCTGACCAAGGTCCTCTCCCCCGATTTCTCAGTTTGGCCGGGTGGCCAGATCTAGGAAGAGATTTAGTGGTTCCAAACTTCTTCCATTTTAGAATGATGGAGGCCACTGTGTTCTTGGGAACTTTCAATGCTGCAGACATTCTTTGTTACCCTTCCCCCAGATCTGTGCCTCGACAAAATCCTGTCTCGGATTTCCACGGACAATTCCTTTGACCTCATGGCTTGGTTTTTGCTCTGACATGCACTGTCAACTGTGGGACCTTATATAGACAGATGAGTCCCTTTCCAAATCATGTCCAATCTATTGAATTTACCACAGGTGGCTCCAAGTTGTAGAAACATCTCAAGGATGATCATTGGAAACAGGATGCAACTAAGCTCAATTACAAGTCATATCAAAGGGTCTGCAAACTCACATAAATAAGGTATTTGTTTTTTATTTTCAATACATTTGCCCACCCCCAAAAAATATTTTCGCTTTGTCATTGATGTATTGTGTGTAGATTGATGAGATTTTATATTTAATCCATTTTAGAATAAAGCTGTAACGTAACAAAATGTGGAAAAAGTCAAGGGGTCTGAATTCTTTCAGAATGCACTGTATGTGAGTGTTGATCAATGTGCTGGTTGAAGTCAGACGGAGCAGAGAAACTTTCTCTTGTTGAGCGTGGCCCTGCCAGCAGACCGACCGGGAGCTTTCCTGGAATGGAAACACAGGATCAGGGAGGAATTGAAGTTCTGAAGAAAGGAGGAGACACTGTAGAACCAGTTGAACTTTTCTGTACTATATATGAGTGTTGTCTTTGTTGCTTTTCATTTCAATGGCTTCATTACTCTCAAGGAGCCTGTGGAATTCAAAGGGTTGTACTGCATTTCACACTCGAATTTGTCATTTCTAACACATTCATTCTTTCGTGAGTTTATGTAAAGTGCAGTGAAGGCCACAAGTGGTCAAACACCTTTATTTTTCACTTAAAATGGCTGAAAGTAGGTCAATATGCAAAATGCCGTATATGCTAAATGGATTACAAACTAAATGTATTACTGCAGTACCACAAAGTCACACAGCAGTTAGTCACCTACTCTTACCCATCTCCATTTGTTAGAGGTTCAGCTATCCTGAGAGCACCGCTGGTGCCTTGCATTGGCCAAAGGGCAAACAGCGTCTGAAATAGAAACATTAATTTACTGGTCCGGCTAGCCTGACAGGACTCTTTGTAATCTACTGTTCTGCGGTCAGTGTCTTGTACAATTCAAACTGGTGGTTAAGAAGGGTGGAGTCCCACTGGGTCGGCTCAGACTCTTAGAGAGATGGAAAGAGGGAGAGGATGAACTGTCGTGGTGTACATTTCTTCTGCAGACCGCAGCGCAGAAAGGTTACTACTCCTCTCGCAGTTGACACGAGACAATAGCCCCCCATAGCGATAGCAGACGTCAGGCTCTTGAGTTAAGTTGGACACAAGATAATGGAAAAGTTCTGAGACTGGATGCAGTTGAGTGCCAGAGAAGCACATAAGATTAGCATTAGTCTTAATTGGGGAATAATACTATTATTGTTTTTACAACAGAAAGAAACAAAGTTTGATTTACACACATTGTTAACCTTTTACTGCAGTGGGCTAAACAGGTGTTTCTTGGCGTCGTTCTTGGTAGTCTTTTTGATCATGTTTATTAATTTAAATGAAAATATGAAAAATATGAACATTCCACCAATGAGGCCCATAGGTCATTTCACTGCAGGAAAGGGTTTTAAAGAAGGACAGATTATTACATTTGGGGCCTCTAAGGACAAACCATAAGAGCAGGGTTGGTTATGCCAAGCTACTAGTAACATTTAGGGGTTTAGTTTGCCAACTGCCATATGTGCGCACAGACACAGACACGCGCAGACAGACACACACACACACACACCCTTCTATAGCTTGCCATTTACCCCAAAGTTGAAGACGCATGTTTGTTCAGACCTAGGTGGTCGACTCCTTTATAATTGCTCAGACTTATTCTTGGTCAGCACAAGGTTTTAGAGACAAATTCATCTAAATATAATTTTTAAGTACATGTATATAGTACAATAGAAAGATGATCAAGTGCACAGTAGAAAGATGATCAAGTGCCTCCTTTAATTGTAGTACTTTTGTCTTACTCATGAAAGACTTGACTGAGTAAGTATGTAAGCGAACACATTTCAATGAAGCAATAATGCCGAGAGGCTACAGGTATATCAAGAATATTAGCATGGCTGGGGCTAGACTTTAGGCACAAGGTTTATCTTTACTTATCGGGAGTTGACTGCACTGTGTAAGTGTACAGCATCACCTTGCTACCATAAAACACACCAATGTAGCTTGATGTTCCGTTTGGTCTACCTTGCACTTCAGAGCAGCTTGAGGGTAAAGAAAATGATTTGATGGTTATAATTTATTATGTACCATTTTCCACTAGGGAGACCAAAGACTTGCAGAACAGAGCAAGCCAGCACAGCAAGTGATGAAAAGATGACCGTTGTTTTTTCATTACCTCCATAAGAGGCCTTTAATGAATACACCGATGCAGCTTTTCCCTCACGACCCACAACCCTAAAGGTGCCTCTCTCTTTAAAGCATGTCGTTTTTATGAACGGAAGCCTTGCTGTTTTGAAGTTTTGCAGGAGCCATGTGTTTGCCAAAAGCAGCGAGTGGATGTCAGTGGGGAGGAGGTGGGTGGGAAAAAAACTCATTACTGGGGGGCTAATAATCATATATTTAAACACACAACATGTGGTTTACGAACATCTGCAAGACAGGAACCAGGGCACCAGTAAATTGGGCATTCTGTGTCTGTTTGAGGAGCGAGGTTACCTAAGATTTATTTTCTTTGCGTCTGCAGAGGGGTTCAAGCTCCACGTCAATGGCTACATGGACGTTTCTACTGACTGTCTCATGTTTAAAAATGAAACACACCTGTACAGTAATGTGAACCTGGAATTACCCAATGAGGAAAAGTTGCTCATCTCAGAAGATGGGAAGTAACACACGAAAGGTGTCATCTGAGCAGTGGCGGCCTCTGATTGGCTGAATATCCGGGTTGCGGGGTGGTTGGAGTTCTCAACAAAGCAGCACGACAGGAATACAATACCAAGTGTTCGAACTACCAAGTGTTTCTTTGAGAAGATAAAGTGATCTGTGCAATTTACAACAGCATAAATACATTTGGAAGTTTACATACACTTAGGTTGGAGTCATTAAAACTCGTTTTTCAACCACTCCACTAATTTCTTGTTAACAAACTATAGTTTTGGCAAGTCGGTTAAGGACATCTACTTTGTGCATGACACGTCATTTTTCCAACAATTGTTTACAGACAGATTATTTCACTTGTAATTCACTGTATCACAATTCCAGTGGGTCAGAACTTTACATACACTAAGTTGACTGTGCATTTAAACAGCTTGGAAAATTCCAGAAAATTATGTCATGGCTTTAGAAGCTTCTGATAGGATAATTGACATAATTTGAGGGGTACCTGTGGATGTATTTCAAGGCCTACCTTTAAACTCAGTGTCTCTTTGCTTAACATCATGGGAAAATCAAAAGAAATCACGCAGCCGTCATACCGCTCAGGGAGGAGACACGTTCTGTCTCCTAGAGATTAACGTACTTTTGTGCGAAAAGTGCAAATCAATCCCAGAACAACAGCACAGGACCTTGTGAAGATGCTGGAGGAAACGGGTACAAAGGTATCTATATCCACAGTAAAACGAGTCCTATATCGACATAACCTGAATGACCACTCAGCAAGGAAGAAGCCACTGCTCCAAAACTGCCATAAAAAAAGCCAGACTACATTTTGCAACTGCACATGGGGACAGAGATCGTGCTTTTTGGAGAAATGTCCTCTGTTCTGATGAAACAAAAATAGAACTGTTTGGCCATAATGACCATCGTTATGTTTGGAGGAAAAAGGGGGAGGCTTGCAAGCCGAAGAACACCATCCCAACTGTGAAGCACGGGGATGGCAGCATCATGTTGTGGGGGTGCTTTGCTGCAGGAGGGACTGTTGCACTTCACAAAATAGATGGCATCATGAGGTAGGAAAAGTATGTGGATATATTGAAACAACATCTCAAGACGTCAGTCAGGAAGTTAAAGCTTGGTTGCAAATGGGTCTTCCAAATGGACAATGATCCCAAGCATACATCCAAAGTTGTGGCAAAATGGCTTAAGGACCACAAAGTCAAGGTATTGGAGTGGCCATCAATCACATAGCCCTGACCTCAATCCTATAGAACATTTGTGGGCAGAACTGAAAAAGCATGTGCGAGCAAGGAGGCCTACAAACCTGACTCAGTTCCACCAGCTCTGTCAGGAGGAATGGGACAAAATTCACCCAACTTATTGTGGGAAGCTTGTGGAAGGCTACCCGCAATGTTTGACCCAAGTTTAACAATTTAAAGGCAATGCTACCAAATACTAATTGAGTGAATGTAAACTTCTGACACACTGGGAATGTGATGAAAGAAATAAAAGCTGAAATAAATCATTCTCTCCACTATTATACTTACATTTCACATTCTTAAAATAAAATAATGATCCTAACTGACCTAAGACAGGGAATTTTTACTTGGATTAAATGTCAGGAATAGTGAAAAACTGAGATTAAATGTACTTTGCGAAGGTGTATGTAAACTTCCGACTTCAACTGTAGTTCACCTTTGCATGTCAAAAACTGAATGAATGCTGCACAAAATGCCACTTGCTAAAAAAGATTAGACTACTGGTGCGGCTGGCTTCCGGGTTAAGTGGGCATTGTGTCCAGAAGCAGTGCGGCTTGGTTGGGTTGTGTTTCTGAGGACGCACAGCTCTTGACCTTTGCCTCTCCCGAATCCGTATGGGAGTTGCAGCGATGAGGCAAGACTAACTACCAATCTGGATATCACGAAATTAGGGGAGAAAAAGGGGTGATAAAAAAATTAAATGTAATCTAAAAAAGATTAGACTATACTAATTAGAACAACCAGCCAGCTCACGAACGAACGAGCGCACCAGGGAGAACGCAACAAGCATTTTGATGCAATAAGTAAAAACACATTATCCCTAACTGCAAACATCATGTTAAAAAGCATGATGCGCATAACTTCATATTATGACATAACTTCATATTTTCGAGTTAATCAGATATTAATTTAGAAAGACTTCAAATTGGCGTGGTAGATAAAGCAGCTAGCAAGCTACCAGCTAGCTGCTTATCAAAGGTAACTGGTTCATTTGACCCCGAAGACTTGACAAATGTTTCTCAAAATGACTCTAGCAGGCTAATTGATTTGATCATGCTTTGTGATAGACCCGGTTGTATGCTGTTTTAGTCCACACAGCATGTCGACCTGTCACCCACAGTAGAACCTGGTGAATAATCAAATTGGCCAGCCACCGTCATGCTTCTTGTCCTACCAGATCTGCGATGAGAAGGATCGAGCTAGTGTATCCTTCTGCCCTTCGACTCTTGTTCAATGTAGATGTCCGGTTCATCAGGTTTCCAGGCTCCCATGACTGTTATGATTATTTATTTCAAGTTAATTACAATTTACTTTTTAATTTAGCGCCATCTGTTCCTGATAGAGCAGATCTCGTCTCAAAATCGGAAGTAAGTCGTTTGGCTCGAGAGACTTATTGGGAGGGAGAGAAGACCCAGAAGTTCTGACAGGACTCACATTTGAGCGCCCCCATGACGATCCATTTACTTTGTGCTGTTATTATTTACTACGAAATCCTGTGATTTCATTGGGGCAGTTCCCCTCATAGCAAATAGCTGGAAAAACAAGCAAAACATTTTTTTTTTGCGCGGCATATGCGCCTGCGGAGCTGCTGCTGCTGGCAGTCACTGAGGGGCAGAGTAGTAAGTAACTGAACAGCTTGTTTTGAACATTTATGAGTATTTAAAGCAATCTATTAAGTGTGTGTGTGTGTGTATGTATGTATGTATACATGTATGTGTATATATATGTACTGTATATATATATATATATATATATATATATATATATATATGTATATGTATATATATATATATGTGTATGTTTGTTTGTTTTTGCGTAGCCTCACTCATGCTACTCATAATGATTTTCGTACCAGGAAGTGGTGTCCTGTACATTGGAACATTTTTCTGAAGGTTTTGGATACAAAGCACAATGTTGAAATAGGCATCCATTTCAACTGATACAGTACATGTTTCTTCATAGATTAGAGTCTATTTATACAACAAAATATCTGTAAGGTTTAATAGATATCCTGTCATTTAGCCTTTTTAGTACCCTCCCTAAATACTAATTGTATACAGTACATTCCTCCTCATTAAGTTGTCCCCAATTTAGCAGAAATCCCAGCTGCTCAAAAAGAACACCCTCTTCAAGTGTCACTTGTTGCAGCTTTTTAGCAGATATTTGAACCTGAATTACTTCCTTTACTCAGCCCTGTCAGGAAAGTGTGAATTTAGAACAGGCACTGTGCAGCCACCTCATCACATTGGGGGCCTGCACAGTTAGCGTGTGGCGTCACTTAGAGCTTCCTTCGTACCACAGTAATGACCCTGCATCGTTAGTCCAGCGCAGGCTCTTATGTTCTCTTCTCATGCCCTTTGTAATTGAGTTATGTTGCCTCTCATGAGCCCTCGTCTAGATTGAGAACAGAATCCATAGAAGGGAAAATGTACAGCATTGGTTGGCAGGATCCCTGTTATTTCCAAGGTGAAATAAAACTAGTTGAAAGGTAGCAATCAGGCCTTTTATACCTATAGAGTGTTCATGCCGATTTATCACAAGTAATGATTTCCCATCTTCGCCTTTTCAGTGCCCGTCTGCCCATAGATATGGGTGTGTTTTATAGGAGCCATTACTGAAATGCTTAGCAACCTCACAAGAGGCAAAACATCTGAAACTGTCAGCAGGTTTCTGGTTTGAATATCTCACTTGCCATTTCCCTTCTTGGTGTCGGAAGTGGGATATTTGACCAAGGTGACGCCATCAGAAGTATGCCCGGAGAAATAAGTGAGGGACTTGTGAAAGTGATGCACCGGGGTATGACTTGCAGAGGTTAATGTTCAAACGTCCATTTAACCGATGCTTAGCCATCTCACAAGTCTAAACGTCATGGCGCAATGGCTTCATGCGATAGTTTACCAATGTATCGTTTCACTGGCGGCAATTCATGTTTTGTGTGAATGTTCTCGTTTCTGAGTCTGCATGCGTGCATAAGTGTGTGTTTTTTCCATGAGTATTTGATTATATGCTTAGGTGTGTGAGTGTGTGCGCGCACCTCCGGGTCAAGGAAGGCAGCAGATACTAGCTGTGAGACACACTTCACGAGCCTCTGTTAAGAGGTAAGGGGCAGGAGAGGCGCAGTCATTCGGCGCCTGCTTCCAACGAGGGCTTCTGTTTCACAGCAGGTGTTCTGGCTGCGATTAGGCTACTACCAGACGCCACTTTTTTTACTGTGTCAGGACTCTACGCTACTCAACAAAGCACAGTGAACCACTACCGGGCTGTAAGGTACAAGTCCTACATTTGGAGTAGCACTCCTACACATGCTAGACACAGGATTTTTCAAATCGGTATCCAAGGCATAAAGTTGTCTCCTACAGCCTAATTTCGGCTGACTATTTTCAACTTGTCCAGGTAGATTTTGGTTTTACATCCCAATGTAGCCAATACGATTCTTTGGAAAGCTCCCCGTCTCGGCACTGACCATTTTCTGCCGCGTCACATATGGCCTCCTGGGCCGCGAGCACTGAATCGAATGAAATCCCTTGTTCCGTCAGTAGCTGACGTGGATGGTCAGGTAAGGTAGAGGTAGAGGTAGAGCAGAGCCCCCGCCCCCTCCCCCAGCCAGCTGCTGAGAATTCAGTCCATGGCTGTTTTGTGTGCAGGTCTAAACTCGCAGGCAGGCACCCCGCTAGACAGGCATACTATTCCATAAGGTTCACTGATACTACTGGAAAGACGGCGCAGGAGGGACCGCTGCTGTTTTGTCTATATTTAACTTGTCATGTATAGCTAGGTGATGGGAAGCCTTACCTAGTAATAATCATCCCTTTCAGACTACACAGATGTGCTAGTGAGCTACTGTATATTTAGAGGCGTGGGTGGATGATATCTAAGGGCACAGAATTGTGCAGAGAGACACTTGCTTGGGGCTATGGAGACTGAGGCGACAGTATGTGTTTTGAGCTATGGGCTGTTTATATATGTAGTGACAGGGGTGTTATGAGGAGACCTACTGGTAGTATAGATGAGCAGGGAGGCCAGAGTGAGACACTGGAGACTTGGCTAATATGACAACACACTGAGCGTAGAATTCTATTTCTGTGCTCATGGGGTTGCAATGTAATCAAGTGTTTGTTGAAGTGACATGGCGACAACTTCGAGGAAACCAGGTCGTGCCCCAGTGGGATGAGATGAGACAGAAGGGTTTGTTAATGTGGAGATGATATCCTCTCTCCTCTTTCCCGTCACAGACCGTCTGTAGTTTTTAAAAAATCCCCGCCGGGCACAGCGGCAGTAGTGGATCCTCTTTGATAGGCCGTCGCGTTCCAGACAAATTATAGCCTGGCGGGAGAACGGGGCCAAAATCGCACCCTTTTCAAGCCACTTCAATTTGGGAGACTGTAAAACATGTCATTTAACACAGAGTTAAAAATAATCTGCTCCAATTACAGGTAACCTGCCACTGTCTTTCCCAATGTTGCAGACATACTAGGACCGGGATGAAGGAGAGAGAGAAAGGGTGAAAGGTTGTCTTGAGTCTTAATTTGTCCTACGATGTCATTAGGTTGACAAACAAAATGTCCAGAAAGTATTCTTGCATTGGTTGCCATGGTAAATGGAACTGGATGACCTGAATGGGACATAAGGGTCATGTACAACATCTTTACAGCTTCCTTACCCTGTCATTAACCTCGGGCTTGTCCTATTGCAACTCCGGGTTGACTCGGCTCCACTCAGTTACCAAATTCATTTTTTATTTTATTTCACCTTTTATTTAACCAGGTAGGCCAGTTGAGAACAAGTTCTCATTTACAACTGTGACCTGGCCAAGATAAAGCCAAGCAGTGCGACACAAACAACACAGAGTTACACGCGGGAGAAACAAACCTACAGTCGATAACACAATAGAAAAGTCTATGTACAGTGTGTGCAAATGTAGTAAGATTAGGGAGGTAAGGCAGAAAATAGGCCATAGAGGTGAAACAATGACAATTTAGCAATTGAACATTGGAGTGATAGATGTGCAGAAGATGAATGTGCAAGTAGAGATACTGGGGTGCAAAGGAGCAAATAACAATATGGGGATGAGGTAGTTGGCTAATGGTCAACTACGTATATCCTTGCTCATTACCTAAATCATTACCCGTTGCTTAGTTTTATAAAAGACACTTCAGGTTGGCTCTAACACAGCTAAGGCAGCTCAACTCAGACATTAGGGCTCTATGTAGGCTATATTCAGGAGACATGAAAAGCACCAAAATAAATAATGGGCACAACAAAAAAAAAACATAGAAAATGTCATAGTCCTAACAGAGAGAATTGCGTTAAGATGATTTGAAGAAAAATGTATAACTACAGGTATAGATGTGCTTAGACCAAACACTGAGGGGGGAAAAGCAACTTAATCTTCTATAAGTAGAGCATTAAATCCTGTCTTCCAATGCCATTAGTGTAACAGTATAACTTTAGACCGTCCCCTCGCCCATACCCGGGCGCGAACCAGGGACCCTCTGCACACATCAACAACAGTCACCCTCGAAGCATCGTTACCCATCGCTCCACAAAAGCCACGGCCCTTGCAGAGCAAGGGGAACTACTACTTCAAGGTCTCAGAGCAAGTGACGTCACCAATTGAAACCCTATTTAGCGCGCACCACCGCTAACTAAGCTAGCTGTTTCACATCCTTTACACTCACCTCCCTTTTGACCTCCTCCTTTTCCGCAGCAACCAGTGATCCGGGTCAACAGCATCAATGTAACAGTATAACTTTAGATTGTCCCTTCGCCCATACCAGGGCGCGAACCAGGGACCCTCTGCACACATCAACAACAGTCACCCTCGAAGCATCGTTACCCATCGCTCCACAAAAGCCACGGCCCTTGCAGAGCAAGGGGAACTACTACTTCAAGGTCTCAGAGCAAGTGCCGTCACCAATTGAAACGCTATTTAGCGCGCACCGCTAACTAAGCTAGCCGTTTCACATCCGTTACATTAGCAGGCAGGTCTGTAACTATGGGCAGCAGTGTCTACACACGGCTGAGGTGTGAACAACCATATCACCAGCACCATTCACACCACAGCGCTAGGTGCTCATTGACCTCTGTGAGCTCTTGCTCTCTCTCTGATGCAAGGTTGTGGGTGTGAGTCCTGCTTGAGCTACCCCCCAAGTTAACTGCATTTCCTGAAAACATTGGATATGTTTTACCATGGTACAGTGATTTGTACTGTGGTAAGCAGGGAAGCAGGGAACTGTAGAACTCTCATGGTTTACTGTTGAAAGTAAGGTAAGCCGTAGCTCTGCAGCTTACGAACTACTTTTGTCCCCACACAGTGGGTTTTCAGCATTCCCAAACTGAATCATTTCTGTGTGTACTTTTCTGCCTTTGTTTTTGTTGGTCAGGGAAGACACTGGAGTAGCACGGAGAGGGAGAATATGAAGCCAAAACCAGGGATAGCCACATCGACATGGAGCAATTTGATGACGTGTCTGTTGATGCTAGAGTTGTTCGTTTCAGGGTTGGAGTCAATTCCATGTTGATTCAGTCAATCCAGGAACTAGATTTGAAATTTTGTTTCATGAATAAAAAAGTGACATTTGACAGTAGCTTTTTTAAAATATTTTTTTTTAATATATGTTTTTTATTTAATGTCAGTTTACTTCTCTGTTCCCTCCAGAGAGAAACCCAGGGATAGAGTGTGGTTGGCCACACTAAGCTTCCATTGAGAAATGTTAAAGTGATGATCATCTGGTCTCAGATCTATTATAAGCGTCTTAACCTAATTGGCATGGATCTTAATCCTCTGACCTCAGATGAGTGTGAGTAAACATCACTCGCCCTACAAACACTTGACAGTGTGTAGCACACCTGCCGCATCCAGCCAGTGCCACACACCCAGACGGGCTGTTTCTCTCAAACCCAACATAAACACAGACAGGGCCTGAGGACTGGTGTCTGGCACCAGGCTGTTTGTGTGTGTGTGTGTGTGTGTGTGTGTGTGAGAGACCACAGGTATAGTAGGCCATGCCAAAGAGGGAATGGGCGAGAGAGAGAGCCCACTGGGCACAGACGTCAGTTCAACATCTTGTTTTGATTTACATTTGCTTGATTTGTCAACTAACCTGAATTCAATGTGGAATCAACAACAAATATCACCATGTCATTGGATTTAGGTTCAAAGTTGGGTGAATGAAATGACAAAATTTGCAAACATTAAGTACTTTTTTCAAATCCAATCAGTTTTCCTCTGTCTCATTTAGTAAAAACAGGTCATCACATTGATTTTTGTTGTTGTTGAAATTACGTGGAAACAACGTCGATTCAACCAGTTTTTGCCCAGTGGGAAGGGCAAATACACCAAAGAAGAGGGAGATAGAGAGCACCAAAAGCAGTGTTTTTACTAAATGAGAGCGAGGACGAACCCAAACATGGGAGGGGTTCAATTACAGGGTGGAATTACATCATTGGCAGCTACAGTATAGCAACGTGGAGCGGAGTCTGCATGGGCACCAATTTACCTATCATCTGTATGCCATCTGTAAGACTCTCACATTAGCATAGGCAGGCTGCCCATTGAAACCTAGGGCAGGCTCTTTCCTTCTTTCTTTTGTTCTTTTCTATGACTTTTTCAGATCCACGGTCCGAATACCCGTATCTGCGTTATAAATAGTAGGCATTTTGGGTATGAGATAAAATAAAGTTTTATATTACGTGACATTTTGAAAAAAAAACGGTGTATTCATGCTATAAATGCCAGGATGTCGTACTCATTCGGCTTTTCATCTAGTAGAATTCGCTGCACACTATGGAAGAAGAGAATCGTCTTTCAAGACTCACGCGTGTTTGACAACAGCTGATAATCAGCCGAGGGGATGCAGCTGTACCAAAATGAACCAATGGCTGGAATCAACATAATTCTCAGTAGGAGGAGCCTAGTATGCTGATATTTGTTGCTTGCCGCGTTTGTTTTTACTAAACAGTACATTCTAAACAGTATGTCGTACGATTAGTACACAGTATGCAGTTTAAGTAAGTAGTAGGCAAGACAGATTTCTGTCACATAATATAACACTTTATTTTTATATATACATGACTCTTTCACTTCTAAAGCACTGATATCGCTTTGCAGTTGGAAGATGCCAACATGGGTTTCTGAGTCCAAGCGCCCAAAGAAGTGTATATTTTTCTACTATCTGATTATGCCTGAGTGTGCTCCCGCAGTAGATTCTGCCTCCAGTGTGGCTAGTCACGGCTGACGTGGACCCCCACGGATGAAAAACAGAAATAGTGCTAAGTTTTCATACTGGGCCAGATGCGGTGACCTCACCATTGCTTCCTGCCTGTGTAAGCTTCCCACTTTGATCATCTGTGAAACGACATCACTGTGGCAGCCATTTTGGTTCAGACCAGAAGGAAACACCCTACAGGAAATGTAATTCGCTCTGGATGAAAGAGAGTGGTCCACTCATAAAATGAAGAATGAGAACACTCATAGTTAAATGATCTCTATGGGTCCACAGCCTTTTCAAGACATAACAATACATGCTATATAGATTCCTTAGGGGTAAATACTTTGGCATTTTCTTAGTGGTAAATACTCTGGTAAGTACTCTGACCTGAGTGGGAGACATTGCAATCTCCATTCAATATTCAATCCTTTCCTTTCCACTCTTACTGATGCCACAGAGGCAAAATATATAGTGGTATTTTCTCACTAGTAGAAAAATCTTAATTTTCAGTGGAGCCATTGTTCTCCCCACATGCTCTATGACAGACAGTCCAGAACTTGGTTAGACCATTGCACATTGTTCAATGGGGGTCGGCCAAAGAGAGGGGTGTGTAATGGAACATTCCTGGCTGAATAACAAAAGTGAAAACAGATGATGAAATTGACAATGTGGAGGTATATTTCCAAATTGAATTCATGTGTTTTCCTGGTCTTGAGAAAGCCCTACTCACTCTGTACAGTATTCACTGAAAATAACTACCTTTTTAAAACTCTGCAATGTTGTTCAATATTCTATAGTTTAATATTTAGAGTAATATTTACTTTCACAATATAATTACACTAGTTAATTCAACTCCTATGGAGACACTTTTTGGGTTTATATGGTCTCATTTGAGGTGGAAGTGTAAAGTCTAATTTACATAATGTGTCATTTAAGAGCGAGGATGTCCAGCAATTTTACATCCACAATGTACATTCAGAATGCATGTCAGAGTAAGGAGGAGGGTACCATCATGTGAGACTATGTACATCATGAAGCCTAGTGGTTAGAGCGTTGGACTAGTAACCGGAATGTTGCAAGTTCAAATCCCCGAGCTGTCGTTCTGCCCCTTAACAGGCAGTTAACCTACTGTTCCTAGGCCGTCATTGAAAATAAAAATGTGTTCTTAACTGACTTGCCTAGTTTAAAAATAAAAAAATGTAACCTGGAACAGCCTTCTCAGTAATGGATGCAATAAATCCAACCATTTACAGATGAGATTAATTTTTGAAAATGTATGTTACATATAATTGTGTAGTACCCTGTCTCTGGTTGCTCTTAATGGAGTTAAAAGTACTCAGTCTCAAATCAACTCCAGTTATCAACACTAACTCCGGGAGCGTATAACTCTGCCGAGGGTTACGATAACTCCAGTAGAGTAAATTTTGTTTGTTTTACTCTGTGATTTCAACTCTCCTTGATTTACTGTGTAGCTAACTATAACGGACACCAACACAATTGCATATATATCACACCTGGAATTTCTGAAGATACACTGACATTGGGACGACTGGTAAACACTTAAACGATAAGCCAACTGACAGAAACCACCTAGCAAACCTACAGTAGCCTAACATTCTTTGAAAAATGTTGATATTTGAATAAATGTCCCATAAATATTCCCCAGATTTTTAAAATTATATTGCTAATTTTGGTGTCTTTTCAGCATTAAAGGGGAAAGTATGTTTTGTGACCTCAGACTGTGATTGTCTGAACTAGGAGTTGATTTAATTACCTTTTAATTCAACTAGAATGGGCCTAAGGGGAAATCCATGGTTTAGCAACAGATTATGACTGCACACACACTGAATGTTAATGCACCTATAGCATGCATCATGGCGTGTTCCCTAGAAAATAATACATTGGGAAACCAGCTGTTAGAGAATTATTCTAGCCTTATTTTATCTAAAGGGATTCTTGGTTGAATATCACTGCAGTCAGTCTAGAGGCCTTTTTCTCCAGCTTGGCTGGAAATACTGTCCAGACCTGCGCAAGCCTTGGAAAAACAGCTCTTGGAGCAGCGATTAGCTTTACCCTTCCCCCCGTCGTACAGCGTTCCAGTATGGGAAAATGAGTCAGAGAGTGAGCTCAGCTGCCTGTCTGGAGACGACATTAACTCCCTGTCTTCTATCTGGGTCTCTGGTCCTCTGGTTCAGTTCTGCACAGACACCGGGAGGAACTGAGGAAAGAGAACGGGTGAAAGAAAGAGAAAAGGAGAGAGTGAAAGAGAAGTGTATCAAAGAGGATATATTTAGAGAGGGAGTACAGGGAAAGGAGAGGAACAGAATATTGTTGGAGAGATTGCTACAGCGGTTATAGAGAAGAAAAAAACGATTGTTTTTAAGGAATATTAAATATAGAATTTATCATTCTCTTTAATGTTGTAGATATATCAAGATGTGTGTACCTTGTGTACAACACTTAAATACAACTTGTGTGAAGAGCTACAGGCTTTTAATGGAACTAAAGAAACAACAAAAAAGCCCAGGAATTGTCTCCTGTAGATGATGAGGCCTACGTGATGTAATGGGGAAAGAATGCTCTCAGTAGTGCAGCCTGCCTGTTGAGAGCTGGAACTTACAATCCTCTCTCCATTAGAAGGCAGCGACAGGGCAGTACAGCACCTACCAAGCAGCGCTGTGTAAACAATCAGTATTTCCCCTTACATCACACACTTGGCACCCACGGTCCAATTAACTGCTGCAAAGGATCATGGGTAGAGGTCGGACCCATAGCCATGTCACTTCCTCTTCCATGCTTTCGTTATGTTATGGTAACGAAAAATTATTAGTAAAACCAGTCATGGCCAACATTTGGTGTAATGTCTATCATTTGTTCTAAAATAAAGAATTAGAACATGTCCCTGTTGGGCAAGCTGCATGTCTGGAGTTTTTACTTTACTTAGTGTGTGTCTGTGTGTGAAAACTCTCAAGGTTAACGAATGCCGTTAACGATGTCCTGTAAACCAGAGCCGTCCACAGTTTCCTTTGTAATATATCATTTTTCACCATTCACTAGAGGGCCTGCTGCTCAGTATCCTGGACATCATGAAACACAACATCGGCGGAGGTATTAGTAGTCAGGACTGTAAGGTGAGGTTAGAGAAGGCCTGTGAAGGAGAGTAACAGGTGCACTGCTTCTTTGAAAATGCCTTTGGGGAAAGGTCATCAGAAAGAGGCCTCAAAGCTGAAATCCACAGTTGGTGAAACGGCCACGTCCATTTTGCGATATTACAACAACCAAGGAGCTATTTCAAACACCAAACAGTTTTTTTCCCTTGGACTTCATTGCACGATGGAACAGCAGAATTTGTACTGAAACTTTTTGTTTTACCACGATTCTGGATTTTCCTCTCCTCCGTTTCATCAACAAAACATAAACAATGACCAAGTCGCTGGGGTGAACAGTGGCGCTGTTCCCCCATTTACCAGAAGGGGAAAATATGCACCCAATATACATATTTTCTTTTTTTTCCCCTCTTACAGTTACTAAGCAATTGCTCCAGAAATTTGTATTTTATTTTATTTATTTTACCTTTATTTAACCAGGTAGGCAAGTTGAGAACAAGTTCTCATTTACAATTGCGACCTGGCCAAGATAAAGCAAAGCAGTTCGACAGATACAACGACACAGAGTTACACATGGAGTAAAACAAACATACAGTCAATAATACAGTATAAACAAGTCTATATACAATGTGAGCAAATGAGGTGAGAAGGGAGGTAAAGGCAAAAAAGGCCATGGTGGCAAAGTAAATACAATATAGCAAGTAAAACACTGGAATGGTAGTTTTGCAATGGAAGAATGTACAAAGTAGAAATAAAAATAATGGGGTGCAAAGGAGCAAAATAAATAAATAAATAAAAATTAAATACAGTTGGGAAAGAGGTAGTTGTTTGGGCTAAATTATAGGTGGGCTATGTACAGGTGCAGTAATCTGTGAGCTGCTCTGACAGTTGGTGCTTAAAGCTAGTGAGGGAGATAAGTGTTTCCAGTTTCAGAGATTTTTGTAGTTCGTTCCAGTCATTGGCAGTAGAGAACTGGAAGGAGAGGCGGCCAAAGAAAGAATTGGTTTTGGGGGTGACTAGAGAGATATACCTGCTGGAGCGTGTGCTACAGGTGGGAGATGCTATGGTGACCAGCGAGCTGAGATAAGGGGGGGCTTTACCTAGCAGGGTCTTGTATGGAGCCAGTGGGTTTGGCGACGAGTATGAAGCGAGGGCCAGCCAACGAGAGCATACAGGTCGCAATGGTGGGTAGTATATGAGGCTTTGGTGACAAAACGGATTGCACTGTGATAGACTGCATCCAATTTGTTGAGTAGGGTACTGGAGGCTATTTTGTAAATGACATCGCCAAAGTCGAGGATTGGTAGGATGGTCAGTTTTACAAGGGTATGTTTGGCAGCATGAGTGAAGGATGCTTTGTTGCGAAATAGGAAGCCAATTCTAGATTTAACTTTGGATTGGAGATGTTTGATATGGGTCTGGAAGGAGAGTTTACAGTCTAACCAGACACCTAAGTATTTGTAGTTGTCCACGTATTCTAAGTCAGAGCCGTCCAGAGTAGTGATGTTGGACAGGCGGGTAGGTGCAGGTAGCGATCGGTTGAAGAGCATGCATTTAGTTTTACTTGTATTTAAGAGCAATTGGAGGCCACGGAAGGAGAGTTGTATGGCATTGAAGCTTGCCTGGAGGGTTGTTAACACAGTGTCCAAAGAAGGGCCGGAAGTATACAGAATGGTGTCGTCTGCGTAGAGGTGGATCAGAGACTCACCAGCAGCAAGAGCGACCTCATTGATGTATACAGAGAAGAGAGTCGGTCCAAGAATTGAACCCTGTGGCACCCCCATAGAGACTGCCAGAGGTCCGGACAGCAGACCCTCCGATTTGACACACTGAACTCTATCAGAGAAGTAGTTGGTGAACCAGGCGAGGCAATCATTTGAGAAACCAAGGCTGTCGAGTCTGCCGATGAGGATGTGGTGATTGACAGAGTCGAAAGCCTTGGCCAGATCAATGAATACGGCTGCACAGTAATGTTTCTTATCGATGGCGGTTAAGATATTGTTTAGGACCTTGAGCGTGGCTGAGGTGCACCCATGACCAGCTCTGAAACCAGATTGCATAGCAGAGAAGGTATGGTGAGATTCGAAATGGTCGGTAATCTGTTTGTTGACTTGGCTTTCGAAGACCTTAGAAAGGCACGGTAGGATAGATATAGGTCTGTAGCAGTTTGGGTCAAGAGTGTCCCCCCTTTGAAGAGGGGATGACCGCAGCTGCTTTCCAATCTTTGGGAATCTCAGACGACACGAAAGAGAGGTTGAACAGGCTAGTAATAGGGGTGGCAACAATTTCGGCAGATAATTTTAGAAAGAAAGGGTCCAGATTGTCTAGCCCGGCTGATTTGTAGGGGTCCAGATTTTGCAGCTCTTTCAGAACATCAGCTGAATGGATTTGGGAGAAGGAGAAATGGGGAAGGCTTGGGCGAGTTGCTGTTGGGGTGCAGTGCTGTTGACCGGGGTAGGAGTAGCCAGGTGGAAAGCATGGCCAGCCGTAGAAAAATGCTTATTGAAATTCTCAATTATGGTGGATTTATCAGTGGTGACAGTGTTTCCTATCTTCAGTGCAGTGGGCAGCTGGGAGGAGGTGTTCTTATTCTCCATGGACTTTACAGTGTCCCAGAACTTTTTTGAGTTAGTGTTGCAGGAAGCAAATTTCTGCTTGAAAAAGCTAGCCTTGGCTTTTCTAACTGCCTGTGTATAATGGTTTCTAGCTTCTCTGAACAGCTGCATATCACGGGGGCTGTTCGATGCTAATTTGGAACGCCATAGGATGTTTTTGTGTTGGTTAAGGGCAGTCAGGTCTGGGGAGAACCAAGTATTCCAAATATTCCAAAAGGTTTCACCATGGCGCATTTGGACTTTATAACGCGCCAAAGGGTTTTTACACACTTGTCTCTCGTCTGCCATCTTTCTCTCTCGTCTTCTCCCTGCCTCTAGTGACCACAAATGATACCTTGGCATGTGGAGTTAAGTCTCACCTTCCCAACCTCATCCCCGTGTTGACGGTAAATGAATCTCCCAAACCACTGAGTGAGTTAGCAGTTCTAGCGGGTTCAGTTGTATAATGATGCCACAGTAGAAGCGTTTGAACTGAACTTTTACTCAGACAAACTGGCACGGAACACATTTGCAGCACGTTGCTGAAAAGTAGTAGAGACAATAGGCCTATTTCGATGTAAGGAGAAATACTTTTACATATCATTTACAAAAATGTTTGCCTGCCAATTCAAATCCCGTCACAGCATGCAGGTATGTTACAAAGGGTGACACAGCTACCACATCAATCATAAATGGTTTTATTTGAGCTCAAATCAACAGGGAACTGTTTTTTTTTTTTTTGGAGAGAGAGAGATGACATTTGAGAAATCTGGTTTCTTGTGTTCGACAGATTGTCCTCAAACAACACTGTGACCCTGCCCAACCTCTCACAGCACTGTCCAGCAGGGAGCTAGGAAATGAAGGGCGACTGGGTTGATGTTTCAAACAAATACTGTATCTGGAGCTGGAGTCAAGTCAAGGGTCAGATTTCTACATATAAAGGGGAACCATTCAAGGTTCATGCAGATGACAACAAAGGGTCTTTTAAACACTGAAATATAACATTTAACATACTGGATCATATTTAAGCGTAATGTGCACAGATGAACACAGAGCTTTAATGTATGCTTTACCTGTGTCACCATTTTGAGGGAATGGGTAAGTCTACCTCTGGTCTGTGTGTAGGTGTATCGTATTCCCCCATGGGCTGATTTCCAAGGCAGGAAAGAACGGTCGGGGGAGTCAAATGTTACCAAGTTAAGTGCCCTAACCCATCTGGACAAGAGGAATACCTATGTGAGAATGCTGTTCATCGACTACAGCTCGGCATTCAACACCATAGTACCCTCCAAGCTCGTCATCAAGCTCGAGACCCTGGGTCTCGACCCCGCCCTGTGCAACTGGGTACTGGACTTCCTGACGGGCCGCCCCCAGGTGGTGAGGGTAGGCAACAACATCTCCTCCCCGCTGATCCTCAACACTGGGGCCCCACAAGGGTGCGTTCTGAGCCCCCTCCTGTACTCCCTGTTCACCCACGACTGCGTGGCCATGCACGCCTCCAACTCAATCATCAAGTTTGCGGACGACACAACAGTGGTAGGCTTGATTACCAACAACGACGAGACGGCCTACAGGGAGGAGGTGAGGGCCCTCGGAGTGTGGTGTCAGGAAAATAACCTCACACTCAACGTCAACAAAACTAAGGAGATGATTGTGGACTTCAGGAAACAGCAGAGGGAACACCCCCATCCACATCGATGGAACAGTAGTGGAGAGGGTAGCAAGTTTTAAGTTCCTCGGCATACACATCACAGACAAACTGAATTGGTCCACTCACACAGACAGCATCGTGAGGAAGGCGCAGCAGCGCCTCTTCAACCTCAGGAGGCTGAAGAAATTCGGCTTGTCACCAAAAGCACTCACAAACTTCTACAGATGCACAATCGAGAGCATCCTGGCGGGCTGTATCACCGCCTGGTATGGCAACTGCACCGCCCTCAACCGTAAGGCTCTCCAGAGGGTAGTGAGGTCTGCACAACGCATCACCGGGGCAAACTACCTGCCCTCCAGGACACCTACACCACCCGATGCTACAGGAAGGCCATAAAGATCATCAAGGACATCAACCACCCGAGCCACTGCCTGTTCACCCCGCTGTCATCCAGAAGGCGAGGTCAGTACAGGTGCATCAAAGCTGGGACCGAGAGACTGAAAAACAGCTTCTATCTCAAGGCCATCAGACTGTTAAACAGCCACCACTAACATTGAGTGGCTACTGCCAACACACTGTCAATGACACTGACTCTACTCCAGCCACTTTAATCATGGGAATTGATGGGAAATGATGTAAATATATCACTAGCCACTTTAAACAATGCTACCTTATATAATGTTACTTACCCTACATTGTTCATCTCATATGCATACGTTGATACTGTACTCTATATCATCGACTGCATCCTTATGTAATACATGTATCACTAGCCACTTTAACTATGCCACTTGGTTTACATACTTATCTCATATGTATATACTGTACTCGATATCATCTACTGTATCTTGCCTATGCTGCTCTGTACCATCACTCATTCATATATCCTTATGTACATATTCTTTATCCCCTTACACTGTGTATAAGACAGTAGTTTTTTTTGGAATTGTTAGTTAGATTACTTGCTCGTTATTACTGCATTGTCGGAACTAGAAGCACAAGCATTTCGCTACACTCGCATTAACATCTGCTAACCATGTGTATGTGACAAATAAAATTTGATTTGATTTGATTTTTGATTTAAGTAAAGAGAGATTAAGAGAGGGAGGGAATTGGGAGAAGGAAGGATTCCTACAGCTAACTAGAAATGACCATGGTGGTCCCAGTTTGATTATGGTAAAGCATACTGAACCCAATCCTTCAAGATCATTGTAGTCAAAGCTGGACTTTAGGGACAACTTCTCATGACCACTGCTGTGCTGTTTATTTAAATGATAAATGCTCCTCCATGAAAATATAATGATTCCTCTTGAATGATTAATCCATCTTCCTCCCTACTCATTCATGTCCTGTCATTGTCTATTGTCAACGCTGGAAATTAGCATAAAAGCCAGCACCATCCTCTTTCTGAATCCTCAATTTAAATGACACCCTATTGGGGGACAAGTTCTCAATTAACTTGCTAGCTTGAAGAATAGTTAACATGCAGTGCTTCCTCTTAATAACGTGTCACAAAGGGAAGGGAAATCCCAGCGAAATCCCAGAAATCGCAATGTGTCGAGGGGTTAACCACCTTTTGATCCAGCGTATCCTGTACAAGACGGGCCTGTGGGTCAGTGGGACGGGGCTAGCGCCAGACTCTTGGCAGTATGTCCTAACTCCTAACCCTTCGTTGGGCTTCTCAGACAGACCGCCCCCATCCCGTCCTTGTTCTTCATCACGCCCTCTGGCATGTGCTGAGTAGGAGGCTCTCTGGGATCAGCTTGCTCCCTGCAGCTACGTTTAGGTTGGCAGCTAGCCAGGAGACAACACAACGTTTTATTTGAAATGCCATTGCTAGCACCCGCACTGAGCGGTTGTGGGAATGAGAGAAATACCTGTCATGCTGTGTCTCATATCAAACCTTGGTTGGCAACATCAGATACATTGCTGTTACAAGGCATTGCATTATTATGCTAATAGAGTCCAAACGACATGCTAATATACACTGAACAAAAATAGCCATGCAACAAGTTCAAAGATTTTACTGAGTTACAGTTCATATAAGGAAATCAGTCAATGGAAATAAATGAATTAGGCCACAATCTATGGATTTCACATGGGTGGACCTGGGATGGGTGGACCTGGGAGGGCATAGGCCTACCCACTTGGGAGCCAGGCCCATCTAATCAGAATAAAGCCAATCAGAATATATTTTTTCCCCACAAAAGGGCTTTATTACACCCAGAAATAAGATCCAACAGGTGAAGAAGCCAGATGTGGAGGTCCTGGGGTGGAGTGGTTACACGTGGTCTGCACTTGTAAGGGCGGTTGGATGCACCGCCAAATTCTCTAAAATGACGTTGGAGTCCGCTTACGTTAGAGAAATTAACATTAAATTCTCTGGCAACAGTTCTGGTGGACATTCCTGCTGTCAGCATAACAATTACACGCTCCCTCAAAACTTGAGACATCTGTGGCGTTGTGTGACAAAACTACACATTTTAGAGTGGCTTTTTATTGTCCCCAGCACAAGGTGCACCTCTGTAACACTCATGCTGTTTAATCAGTTTCTTGATATTCTACACCTGTTAGGTGGATGGATTGTCTTGGCAAAAGATAAATACTCACTAACAGGGATGTAAACACATTTGTGCACAACATTTTAGATAAATAATATTTTGGTGTGCATGGAACATTTCAGGGATCTTTTATTTCAGTTCGTGAAACATGGGACCAACACTTTACATGCTGTGTTTATATTTTTGTTCCATATAGAAAGGGTGGTAAGTCATAGCCAAATCTCTCTCATTCTGCATTTGACGGTAACGCCTATAGATAGGCATGTATCACAGACAGAACATTGTAGTAGGTAGTTCATGAAAAGGTTTGTTAAATTTACACTTCCTCCCTTGGTTGTCCCAAAGCTCTGTGCTTAGAACTTATCCCCTGTACACACCATATTAGCAAAACAACACAACAAGAACCACATTTGACCGACATCTGGTAACGTTTAGTGCCAGGTTTCCATGGGGACTCCTCCAAGCTGCGAAACGGTGTAAATCTCTCTCCTCCTCAGCTTTACATGTGAACACTGCCTGATGGGTGTCTGGGTTTAATGGACCTGCAAACTCAAAGATAGGGAGGGTAACCTATGGGGATGACTGCCATCCCTATGAAAGGTCAACGTTCAGGTTATGGGTGCAGTTGTCCACACCAGCTTCAGAGGATAGGTCCCTGGAGGCCATCTGACGTGTCTGCTTCTGTAGACATGGCCCAAGTTCTAAAATGGCCAACTTTCAGTAATACTTCATTTTACGGGGTCCTTATTACGTAATTACACCCACAAGTATTGTAATTAATTGTAATAATTCATAGTTACACTGTAATAACATGTAAATGCGGTCTGCAATTGCAGGGGTTTAACAATGCCACATTTCAGCCTGAACAAACCACATAAGTGTTAGCCAATTGAAAACCGACCACCTCATTGACACAACTCTGCAATAAAGATCTGGCGTCTGATGCCCATACCCAATGGGCATCAGAGGTTCACAAACAGGTTCACAAACGGTTCACATAAAAAAGATACTTTCAATTGTTAAATCATTTAACAGAGCATCTGGCCATGAGTCAATTACTTTAACCATTTCTTTTAGAAACATTAAATAAACAGCTATGCTTAAAAGTGTGAATCATTCATGCTTGCCAAATTGTAAACCTAATAATGGTTTATAAATGCACTTAAAGTGGTCATTATAACTCTTAACTCCATCGTGTAACCTTGCAAGGGTTTCACTGTTGAGGAACATTCTCACTTTTGGAAGGGATGCATTGGTGAAATTATTTATTTATCCCATAATGTCAAGATCTGCCCATCTGGGCAACACGTTCAAAATAACGACAAACTCGAACGTGCCCACGTGTTGACACTGACATAATGTAACAGTGGGCAAAGACCGGGTGGAGAAGGTCAGTGGGCAAAGACCGGGTGGAGAAGGTCAGTGGGCAAAATTCTGACATCAATGAATGCCGTGAAATAAACCGTGTTGTAAGTCAGAAACGTCAACACAGGACAGAGAGTACTTTTCCATGCAATTTGTTTGAGCTTTTTTGGATACATGCATTCTGCTGGACGAGTTAGCAAGCTAGCTAACTGGAGTTAGCTAGCTAGGAAATGTTAGCTAGCGCTTTTGTTGGGGATACCAACTAGGCTAGCGAACTACAATAGTTACTATCTGCCGCAGTTGTCACCAACCTATTCTGACTCAAGATCACGTTCGCAGTCAAAAAGCAAGCCAAAATCTACCAACAAATAAATAAAGGATGACTTCACAAAATGTATCATTAACCTAATAAAAACAGTTCTGTAGGAATAAGGTTTGTGCAGTAGGCCTAATACAGTATCACAGCATATTGGCTATATGCCTGGCAATATTGCTCTTCTCAAATCTAAAAAAAGAAATTACATTTATATTTAAAATTTTGAGCTTTGAAAGCAAAATAGATTAGTTGGTGGAGCACTTGCGAGGCTCAGCTGAGCATAAATTGAAATAGTTTGCAAATAATTTGCTTTTTTATTTTACTGGACTGATGGTACTTGCATCTGTTATGGTGCTTTCAAGACAACTGGGTAATCGGGGACGAATAAAATGAGGTCAAATCATGACATCAGTGATTTTCAGGTCGGAAAGTCAGAGTTCTAGAATGCCCAATTTCCGACATGGAATTCCGAGTTGGAGTTCCCAGTTGTCTTGAAAGCACTGAAGTCAGAAGTCTGAGATTTCCGAGTTCCCTGTTGTTTTGAGCATTACTCTCAGTGGGGGAGGGGAGGGAGTGCAACAGAGGGTCCACCTCTCACGGTCCCATCTCTCTCCATCCTTTCCTCCGGTGAGACTGACCAGAGAGAGGGGACACCTTGTTCCACCTGATGGCGAAAATCGAGTCTCACCACATCTGCCTCAGACATTAATTCATGTTGTTCCTACTACCAGAGAAAGTGAGATATTCCTTGATATTAAAATGGACACGACAAAATTATTATAATAATAATAATAATAATAAAAACGCAGGACTATCTATACACTTGGCTACTCATTCATCATAGCTGCAACACATGTGGAAGTAGGGAGAAGTGTTTTTTGTTTTGTAAAAGTGTTGAATAAAAACAGTGCTGAATAAAGCAAGCATGAACTCACTCATAAAAACAGCAGCTCTTTGCTATATTCTATGACAGTCTCTTTCTGGTCATGGTTGTAAAAGTTCTGTAATCTCATGTAGACTAGTATAAAACTTTGCTGTGGCCGGGGTCATGGAAGCTGTAGGCACGGTGATTTAAGCTATCCGATTGGCCAGCGCAGTAGGCACACTCAATTTAGCCACAGATCTCCCAGTCGGCCGGGTAGACGGAGTTTGTCTTTTCAGACAAATTAAATGGTTCAAAATGGGAACACTTGGCCTACCCGGTGCGTAGGGCTTCTGAATCAAGTGCACCTACTGCCAACAGCACAACAGAAATAAAAAAAAGAGCCCAAGCCTTTATAATTGGCTTTTCTACAGAAATGTTTGATGATAAACTAGGAATATCTGGAAGATCGACCAGTTGATTGCGATCGACCGGTTGGTGACCACTGATCTACAGAATAGACGTTCCATGCAATCTGTTTCTTTTCCATTTTGATTAGCTAGCATGCTAGCTAATTTTCTAGCCATGACTTGCTAGCTAGCTACCTAAAGCTGGAAAATATGCTATGGTCGCTACTCGCTAGCTAACTAGCTAGCTAACGTTAGCTGGGCTCAATGGTCTTATCTTCCCTGAACCTTGTGGCCTATGCCTATATCTTTGTTTAATCCACTTTTTTAAAATCTAACAATACAAATCCTTATTATTTTGTAATAAATGGAAGGTCTTTTAACATGTAATAAAGTTGACTAAAGTAGGAGCTCATCTTTTGTTTGTAAGTATTTTCACTTGGTAATGAGTAATAAGAAATTATATAGAAATGACTCCTAGGTAACTTTAAAGTTGCACTTCACTTTAAATAGTTAAATGCTGTGTAACAACTAGCGACAATCTTGTACTTATGCAGATATTACAGATATGTACTCTGATGTATTAGTGTGTTTGTATTTATTTTCAGAAGCTGACGATTTTAGATTTTCAGAATGTGTAACGTACTTTGTAGGTACACAATTACAAGTAAGTACACTTCAAGATACACTTAATTTTAACGAGCTAAATCCTGTGTAACACCTAGTAATTACGTTGTACTTATGCAGATATTGCATGAACTCTTGTGTACTAGTTTATTTATTTTCTCACTTGGATGGTGCTTCCAGAAGCTTTAAGATTAGGCCCAGGTTGTCAGGATGGGTAACGTACTACAGTATATAAGTACACATTAATTACAAGTACCCCTCAAGATACACTTAATTTGAAGTAATCCTGTTTTAAAACCTAGTAAATGCATTGCACTTATGTAGATAGTACATGCACTCTGTGCTGTACATGTGGGTTTATCCTCTCACTTGGATAGCAAGGAGGCTCAGAGGGGTTGGGTTAAATGCGGAAGACACATTTCAGTTGAATGCATTCAGTTGTACAACTGACTAGGTATCCGTTTCCTTTTCCCTTTCAGGTTGCCATAATGGGTAACGTACACAGAATTATACGTAAATACGTCAAATTAAAATCTGGAATGACACCCGTATGGTTGACCCCAGTCTGTGAGGTTGACCTATATCTGATCTGTTTTTGTAAACTCAACCAAGGTAACCCAGATTTTAGACTTTGTGGGCAAGTGATAGCAATAACAGTGAGTGGAGATTTTGAAGAGTGCGCATTCACAGGTAGGTAATTAGAGCCTATTGATCCTCCAACCTTTAATCTTGCATCCAATTTGTTGAGTAGGGTATTGGAGGCTATTTCGTAAATGACATAGCCGAAGTCGAGCATTGGTAGGATGGTCAGTTTTACAAGGGTATGTTTGGCAGCATGAGTGAAGGATGCTTTGTTGAAAAATAGGAAGCCAATTCAAGATTTAAGTTTGGATTGGAGATGTTTGATGTGGGTCTGGAAGGAGAGTTTACAGTCTAACCAGACACCTAGGTATTTGTAGTTGTCCACGTATTCCAAATCAGAGCCGTCCAGAGTAGTGATGTTGGACAGGCGGGCAGGTGCAGGCAGCGATCGGTTGAAGAGCATGCATTTAGTTTTACTTGTATTTAAGAGCAATTGGAGGCCACTGAAAGGAGAGTTGTATGGCATTGAAGCTTGCCTGGAGGGTTGTTAACACAGTGTCCAAAGAAGGGCCAGAAGTATACAGAATGGTGTCGTCTGCGTAGAGGTGGATCAGAGACTCACCAGCAGCAAGAGCGACATCATTGATGTATACAGAGAAGAGAGTCGGTCCAAGAATTGAACCCTGTGGCACCCCAATATAGACTGCCAGAGGTCCGGACAACAGACCCTTCGATTTGACACACTAAACTCTATCAGAGAAGTAGTTGGTGAACCAGGCGAGGCAATCATTTGAGAAACCAAGGCTGTCGAGTCTGCCGATGAGGATGTGGTGATTGACAGAGTCGAAAGCCCTGGCCAGATCAATGAATACGGCTGCACAATAATGTTATATTATCGATGGCAGTTAAGATATCGTTTAGGACCTTGAGCGTGGCTGAGATGCACCGATGACCAGCTCTGAAACCAGATTGCATAGCAGAGAGGGTATGGTGAGATTCGAAATGGTCTGTAATCTGTTTGTTGACTTGGCTTTCAAAAACCTTAGAAAAGGTAGGGTAGGATAGATATAGGTCTGTAGCAGTTTGGGTCAAGAGTGTGTCCCCCTTTGAAGAGGGGGATGACCGCAGCTGCTTTCCAATCTTTGGGAATCTCAGAATCCACAAAAGAGAAGTTGAACAGACTAGTAATAGGGGTTGCAACAATTTCGGCAGATAATTTTAGAAGGAAAGGGTCCAGATTGTCTAGCCCGGCTGATTTGTTGGGGTCTAGATTTTGCAGCTCTTTCAGAACATCAGCTGACTGGATTTGGGAGAAGGAGAAATTGGGAAGGTTTGGGCGAGTTGCTGTGGGGGGTGCAGTGCTGTTGACCGGGGTGGGGGTCGCTTGGTGGAAAGCATGGCCAGCCGTAGAAAAATGCTTATTGGAATTCTCAATTATAGTGGATTTATCGATGGTGACAGTGTTTCCTATCTTCAGTGCAGTGGGCAGCTGGGAGGAGGTGTTCTTATTCTCCATGGACTTTACAGTGTCCCAGAACTTTTTTGAATTAGTGTTGTGCGAAGCAAATTTCTGCTTGAAAAAGCTAGCCTTGGCTTTTCTAACTGCCTGTGTATATTGGTTTCTAGCTTCCCTGAAAAGCTGCATATCACAGGGGCTGTTCGATGATAATGCAGAACGCCATAGGATGTTTTTGTGTTGGTTAAGGGCAGTCAGGTCTGGAGAGAACCAAGGGCTATATCTGTTCCTGGTTCTAAATTTCTTGAATGGGGCATGCTTATTTAAGATGGTTAGGAAGGCCTTTAAAAAAAAAGAACAGGCATGCTCTACTGACGGGATGAGATCAATATCCTTCCAGGATACCCCGGCCATGTCGGTTAGAAAGGCCTGCTCGCTGAAGTGTTTCAGGGAGCATTTGACAGTGATGAGTGGAGGTCGTTTGACCGCTGACCCATTACAGATGCAGGCAATGAGGCAGTGATCGCTGAGATTTTGGTTGAAGACAGCAGAGGTGTATTTAGAGGGCAAGTTGGTTAGGATGATATCTATGAGGGTGCCCGTGTTTATGGCTTTGGGGAGGTACCTGGTAGGTTCATCGATAATTTATGTGAGATTGAGGGCATCAAGCTTAGATTGTAGGATGGCTGGGGTGTTAATGTTCCAGTTTAGGTCGCCTAGCAGCACGAGCTCTGAAGATAGATGGTGGGCAATCAGTTCACATATGGTGTCCAGAGCACAGCTGGGGGCAGAGGGTGGTCTATAGCAGGCGGCAATGGTGAGAGACTTGTTTTTAGAGAGGTGGATTTTTAAAAGTAGAAGTTCAAATTGTTTGGGTATAGACCTGGATAGTAGGACAGAACTCTACAGGCTATCTTTGCAGTAGATTGCAACACTGCCCCCTTTGGCAGTTCTATCTTTCCTGAAAATGTTGTAGTTAGGGTTGAACATTTCAGAATTTTTGGTGGTCTTCCTAAGCCAGGATTCAGACACAGCTAGATCATCCGGGTTGGCAGAGTGTGCTAAAGCAGTGAATAAAACAAACTTAGGGAGGAGGCTTCTAATGTTAACATGCATGAAACCAAGGCTATTACGGTTACAGAAGTCATCAAAAGAGAACGCCTGGGGAATAGGAGTGGAGCTAGGCACTGCAGGGCCTGGATTCAAAAATGAAGTGTTACACAACTTTCATCAGCAGCTATCAGCTAGTTTCCTTCTTTGTTGACCAGGAGTTGCATTTCCTTTTACATTAAGTGAAAAAATATATATAATCCACAAGGCAGTTAACCCATTGTTCCTAGGTCGTCATTGAAAATAAGAATGTGTTCTTAACTGACTTGCCTAGTTAAATAAAGGTCAAATAAAACATTTAATCCATTTGAATGGATAAGGTGCTAGTTTTAGCAGTTGGCAGTGTGGTACAGCAAGTCCATGGCAAGAGCCTCCTGGCAAGAGGTGAAAAATCCAGCGACCTTCCATTTTGACCCCAGATGTTTTCCCCATCAGCGCATACTCAGTGGCTGCTGTGCCTCATTGGCTCTGGGGGTAAAGTTCTGAATGCACAGGTCGACGGCGTAAGAGCTCCATGGATGCGTTTGAGCATTTTTCATAGGTTGATTCAATTGAACTGTAAACACTTAATGAACAAACTAAATGAAAAATAAGCCCTGTATGTTACATGAATTATAGTAGGGAAACAATGAGAATTCTTTGCATATTACAAACAATTCTTATAGACTTCATGAATGTAATATCACACGTAAAAACAACGCAGGAACATGTTGACAAGAATTGCATTTGGTGTACTCTCACAAAAATACAGGGCCTCGCCAGTCATAGTAAGAGCATCCCATCTCTTCCTTCTATGTCATCTAAGTGACACTGAAGGCTGTCTTACCGCAGGATAGAAACCAGATGACCCATGCCAGCCAGCTGTAGGATAATGTTTGGCTTAACCCCTAGTGTTGCCTTTCTAAAAACCCTTGATTGATTTCACCTTGACCAGTTTTGGTTCTGGACTATTACAATCCGATGTTGATGTAACCTCTAAATAGCTGAATTTTGGCCTGAAAGACACAATAGTGGAGCGTTAAAAGAGGTATTGTTTTGAAAATCTATCTAGTAATTTTTGCTCACGTTCGGGCATTTAGCTAACGTTGGAAGAGGCAAGCAGCAGCACCCTCCATGACCGGGCCAGGACCACAGAAATGTATGGAACGACCCAGCCCAGGGCTTTGAATAGCTGCCACCACTGCCCTCTTCTTAATTTCACTCTCCCCCTCTCTCAGTTAGAGTCAGTCTAAAATAGCAGAGTGAATTGATTTAATAAGCACATGAACCAGAGATATTTGAAAATTCACTCCCTACTGGAAAGCAGCAGAACGGCTTTTACAAGAGAAATGGGTCGTTTGCATAAGTGGATAGAGTTTTCTTGAGTTGGTGATGGAGGCCAGCGATGAATACAGGCCATCTATATCTGAACCCCCGTTGAAGGGCAATCAAATGAGATCACGAAGAACACTTCCAGTAGCCTTTTAATCTTTTGAAGTGACAACCCTTAGAAATGGTACAGTGCTAACTTCCCACCTGTGTTGGAGCAAGTGATGAGAAAAGCATCAGGAAAGTATTCTGAGCCTCCACCCGCCCAGCTAAAAAATTACTACACAAGTCAAATTGAATTGGACGTTATGATGTGTCTTGGGATCAGATATTGTGTGTTGGGTATGGGTAACCTGAGAGCATCCCTCTACCAAATGTTTTTAGGAGGGGCTGGTAGTGAGGCCTAGGATCACAGGAAGGATGACCTATGGAACTCCGGGTCAATACAGGTCTGAAATAAATCACCCGAAATGTGCAAAAACAAAACCCGCTCAACACAAACTCCTAAAGCCCTGCTTCTCTTCTCCCAAGCTAAAGCATACACTTTGCGTTTGCAAAATCTGGAACAACTGTATTCGGGTTACTAAATTAGAGCCTTGACTTGGACTGTTTGGGGTTTGTTTTCCCAAGGCAGAGTTCTGGCCATGAGGCGATGGGGAGATGGAAAGAGAAGAGAGCTTTCCGACGTGGCACTGTGACGTACCGACCAACCAAGCCCAGAAGACAATCACCAACCCGCCACAAGACAAATGAGAGGGGGAGGGAAAGAGGCAGGGAAAGTGAGTGAGGGAGGGATGAGGAGAAAAACAGTGAGAGCAATGGAGAAAGCAAGAACTAAATAGGAGGTGAAGGGGAGAGAGAGGAGATCAGATGGGGGGGGGTGTTCTCTTCTCGCTGCAGAAGACGAGAGTTACCAACGGCACATATTGCTTGAATTAAATTGCAGGGGAGGGGAAGGGGAAAAAAGAAAAAGGATTTGCATTCTTTTCCATTGAGGTCAGTGTTTTGCTACCTCCCTGACCGAGTTGCCTGGCCTGAACGGGGAGCAGTGGCTTCCACATCAGAGCTGAGATCCTGCTTACCACTATCTGATGACGTGACCACACCTTCCCGGTCAAATAGATTGCTTATGCCATATTCAGCATCACAATGGTGTCGACCCTAAAAGTCCCTGATCTGGTACTGTGATGGTGGTCTTGAGCTGATGATATTTAGCTATATATTTCAGTGTACCTTCTCTGTGTCTTACGTCTTTGCCTTAACTTATCAGGAAGGGCTGGATAGGTGGAAGCAATAACAAACCATGGCTACAACCCCCATCGCTCCTCAGTCAACTTTATCCACATTGAGTTTGTTGTATATTTTTGGAGAACAATAAACAAACAGATAAAATAGACCCAGTGATTGCATCGCCACCAGATGGAAGATATTTATGTGTATTTAAGTGCCAAGGTGGAATTCTCTGGACGCCCCTTCTGGTCAGCTAAAAAAAAGCGAAGCTTTTGTACATGTACAGTATTCTCTATTTTCCACACAGATTTATTTACGCAGCCTTTCATAGATCTTTTCCCTCAAAATCTCCCCATTTATTGGGCACAATCATAACACATGGTTATCGTTCCCTTTTTTTGAAGAATTGAAGTGAAGTAATTTCTCTTCTGTTTGAACTCCACACATTTATTGGGCAATAGTTTTTATTATTCATATCCTACAAGTTTGTTTTTAGCCATGGCGACTATGGATGGATTGAGTTGGAATGTGTCATAGATGAGGTAGGTGCTGTATGTGGCAGGTCTTCACTTACCTGATAACAGTACTAGCTTCTGCGTACCCCTTACGTTCGGGGTGCCGAAGTGATTGTTGAACATCAGATGGATGCCAACATATACCAGGGTGCACCCCTCCCCCCACAAAAAAAAATCCATATACCCCTATACCATTCTCATAGACTGGAACTCCACCTGGATTTGGTAGTTTCCGGCAAACAGAATGGGGCAGCAGTACAGTCCCAGAGTGCAGTACCTTACACTCTTAATCCCCCATGTTAGATCTTTCCATTAGACCCAACCCCCACAATCTTTAAATGTACACAGTCAACCATCTGGGTTCATCCTCTTCTCCCCCCATCTCTTTTCTCTCTCTGCCAGACTCCTCCTCTCGCTCGCTCTCCCTCTCTCTCACTGTCTGCCTTTCTGAACCCCTCCCTCCCTCACTCTGTCTCTCTGAACCTTGGTCCAACTATTCACACACTTTAAAAAATCCGTTACCCCTCTCTCTTTCTTTCTTTTTCTCTCTCTCGCTCTCAATTCAATTCAAAGGGCTTTTCTCTCTCTCTCTCTCTCTCCCTCCTTCCTCCTCCTTCTCTGCACTATTGTATTTCCTCCCCCTCTGATTCCTCTTTTTATTATGAACTCATTTTCCTCCCTTCGTTTTGTGCTATCACTTCCAGACTGCACCTCTTGTTCAGTCTTTCCATTACGCTTCCCTTCCCCAATCTCCATATTTTACGACTGTAACTATGTTGTGACTGTAACTGCATTCTGACTGTAACTGCATTCTGACTGTTATTGCCTTGCTTGTTTCTCTTAATCTTCCATATTGTCCTCTTTGAGTTAATTTGAGTAATTTCACCCCAATCTTTCTTCCTCACTCTATACCATTCCCCTCTCTCACACTCATGACTACATGTATAAGCCAATAGTCAAGTCAATCATGAATTCCCTCCCCCTCTCCATTTCCCAAATGCTCAGCACCACCCCCATCAGAATGAGTTATAGCCTGATACGTTACGGTGGTGTGTGTGTGGCATGTGGTCCACAGTCCCTGTGACTCAGAGGCACACTGCAGTGGGTATCTCCTATCTCCAAGCTCTCTCTCCCAAGGTCCTCCCCTACACCGCAGGCAGGCAGCAGTATGGGTTCCGGAGGAAGCCTCCCCCTTAAGAACTGATCCATGGTCAGATTTGGGATGTATATCTCATGGTCGCTGTTACGTCTGAGTTAGATCTGAGGTTATAGGGACGATGTGTAACCCGGGGCCAGACACACGTACAAGGCACAATGGAGACTCCCCTGGGCTCATCTATGACAAGTCCCAGTGGGCTTTGACAGTTTACAAAGACAGAGAGGGATGCATGGGGTTAGTGTTACAAAGCAGAAGATCCAAACAATTCTCTGAGGAAAAAGACTAGGCTTACGTGTATGGCCACCCAATTCAAACGTTCTGTTTGTGATTGGCTGGATGTGTTTTTAAATTTGATTAACTCACACTGAAAGAAAGGTTAAGCACGGAACAGAGTCTGAGATTCAGTTCTGCTACTAGAGCAATCTCAACATTATCACAGCATCAACCTAGGAGGGGAGAGACTTGAAATACTGTAGCTCCAGAATCCAGAACTTTCCGAGTAAATGTGTTTTTCAGGCCCAGTGTTACGTTTCTGCATAGTGAATCATGACCAAACTCACCCAGAGACCTCAAGGGAACAGGCAATCAGGAAACCAAGAAAAAAAAACTACAGTCCAAGACGCAGCCCGAGACTATGTTTCCCTCACTCGCTCCCCCACTTCTGTTACTCCCTTTTTCTCCCTCTTTCCCATCCTTCTGTCTGGTTTTCTCTTTCCGTCTCTCTACTATTCTCTAGCCTCTCATGGTCATTTTTTTGGTTCTGTTTGGAATTATTTTACTGTGTCTCATTTTGTCATTCTTTTGTCTCACTTCACGTCTCTCCATCTACTGTATATGTGTTTATTTCTGCTCTTAACATTTCTTACTCTAACTTGGTATTTGGCCATTCTGTTTTTCTCTTTTGCTCCAGTTGTATGCTCTCTCTCTCTCTCTCTATCTCAGTGTTCTCTTGGCAGGCAGTGTAGATTGTAGAGGCATGGGCTGTGTGGGTAGCATGCTCTGTTTACAAGGGGAAGTCTTGAGCGCTGCACCAAGGACCTCCTGCCTGCACAAACCAAAACAGGAAGTGGGTGCTTGTCATTCCACAAAATGGGAGGGGCTACTATAATCATTTGAACGAAAGGATTCACCATTTGATGAACTTCATACAATTATAGAGTGCATGACAGTGATGGATGGATTACCATAATGAGCACTCGTTCACATAGTTTTTTTGTTTTGTTTTGTTTTTGCTGAGTCATTCAATTTGGTAAAGAATCAAACATTTGATCTCAGAACAGGTCTTCTATTTTTCAACATACAGTGAGGTAATAATGTACCCATCCGGATCACCAACAGCTAACTCCACATCCTTAAACCATCCACAAATACTTTGCATTACAAATTCTTCAGCTTGTCAATTATTTTGGTCGTGTCAAACCCCAAAGTGGTAGTTTCTCACAATACTTCTGTATGCAACGTCTGTTTTTTTATTTGATTTTTTACAGCTGTGGCAAATGCTGCTTTTGCAAATGTGTGACATTATGTACTGTGCAAAAAGGTGCATTTTTATGAACACCAAATGCCTATGAGGTAAAGGTCTGTCATTTCCCAAAACACTCTTGGGACAATAATTAGAGCTTTGGGAGAGAAGGGGGCTTGTTCACACACGTTATAGGCCTAATACTTTAAAATGTTGAAAATCCAGCTAGCACATTTGGCTTTTTGGAAGTTGTGAGAAAGTACGTTTTTGGTTTCCCATTGGTTGTGGGAAAGAAGCCATACATTTCTTGACCAGTAAAACAGTAAAACAGTGAAAAATGTGCCCGGGAACATTAATTTTTATGTTTCAGGGAGGTTCTGAGAACATTTTACTGTGGTTCCCTGAAACATTTCCTGGGATGTTTTCATTAACGTTCTGAGAAGACTTAAAAAAACTTCTAACTTACTTTGACTGTTTTTAACTCTAAGCACCAATAGGACACCTTTTCAATGAATTTGCTTAGGCATTAATCATGCAAACACATTTCTTTTTGAGTGTGGCATCAGTGAGATTCAAACCAATAATCTTCTGTTCTCTATCCATGGAATTAGTCCACGGAGCCACCAGGATGGAGCTATAATGCCATGTTTTTTTAAAACTCATGCAAAGCTGTTCATTTTAGTCTATTCAAACAGACCCCATTTCAAAGTAAACAAGCACTCATTAAGATCAGGTGTGGCCAATTAGTGGGGTGACCAACACACCTAAACACACTTAGAGGATAGAGAGGGTTTTGCTGACGCTGAGAATGGGATGTATATTTTTTTAAATAACATTCTTAGATTGTACTCCAAACATTACTAAAGTTTTCTTGTGGTTTTTCTGGAAAGTTTTCTTAACGTTTTCGTAACTATTTGAGAGCATGCCTTTAAATACAACCATGAGGAAACCTGGTAATCAAATTGTTCCGAGAACGTTAAGAAACAACGTTCTTCTGTGGGAATTTCAGTACAGGTTTCCTCATGTTTCTATTTAAAGTCATGTTCTCTGAACATTAAGAAAACGTTCAGTAAAAACCACAAGAAAACATTAGTAATGTTCAAAGAACATTCTAAGAATGTTATTGAAAAACAGATACATTCCTGTCTCAGCGTCAACAACAAAGCGCTCTCTATCCTCTATCCACTAATTGCCCACACCTAATCTTAATGAGTGCTTGTTTCCTTCAAAATTATGTGTGTTCTAATAGACTAAAATGAACAGATTTGTATGAGTAAAAAAATAAATAATTGTCCACTATACTAATTCTATGGATAGATAATAGAAGATCATAGGTTTGAATCTCACTGACGCCATGCCACAACAAAAAACGTGTTTTTGTGATTAATGCCTAAGCAAATTAATTTCCATGTGTCCTATCTATGCTTGGATTTCAGAACAGTTAACCCAAACAAAGCTAGCAGTGATATTAAATGCCTTATTGAATCATTCAGTGAAGGTTTTATGGTAGTTATTCAAAAACCTCAAAATAACCTAGAATTTCAGTTCTCAGAATGATAATAATACCTCCCAGGAAAACTTTCAGGGAACCATCATATAACATTCTCAGAACCTTCCTGCAACCTAAAAATGAACATTCCCCAAACAGGAAAAATGTTTAACTTCCATTCTCGGAATGTTTAAAAAACCTTCAGTTTTACCGGTCAGGAAACATGACATCCTCGGATGGGGCCACAGTGTCTCCTGACCCCTCCTGTCTCAGCCTCCAGTATTTATGCTGCAGTAGTTTATGTGTCGGGGGGCTGGGATCAGTTTGTTATATCTGGAGTACTTCTCCTGTCCTATTCGGTGTCCTGTGTGAATCTAAGTGTGCGTTCTCTAATTCTCTCCTTCTCTCTTTCTTTCTCTCTCTCGGAGGACCTGAGCCCTAGGACCTGTGCCCCAGGACTACCTGACATGATGACTCCTTGCTGTCCCCAGTCCACCTGGCCATGCTGCTGTTCCAGTTTCAACTGACCTGAGCCCTAGGACCATGCCCCAGGACTACCTGACATGATGACTCCTTGCTGTCCCCAGTCCACCTGGCCATGCTGCTGCTCCAGTTTCAACTTCCACCTGACTGTGCTGCTGCTCCAGTTTCAACTGTTCTGCCTTATTATTATTCGACCATGCTGGTCATTTATGAACATTTGAACATCTTGGCCATGTTCTGTTATAATCTCCCCCGACACAGCCAGAAGAGGACTGGCCACCCCACATAGCCTGGTTCCTCTCTAGGTTTTTTCCTAGGTTTTGGCCTTTCTAGGGAGTTTTTCCTAGCCACCGTGCTTCTACACCTGCATTGCTTGCTGTTTGGGGTTTTAGGCTGGGTTTCTGTACAGCACTTTGAGATATCAGCTGATGTACGAAGGGCTATATAAATAAATTTGATTTGATTTGATATGGCTTTGTTCCCAGAACCAATAGGTAACCAAAAATGTACATTCCCACAACTTCCAAAGAACCAAATGTGCTAGTTGGGAAGCAACTATCGTGCACCATTCACAGAATGTTGTGGGAAGGTTGTATGCAAAATAACCATAGGACGACCACGCTCTCACCAAGCTTTTAGAAACATATCGTTTTTAGAACGTTATGTGCTAGCTGGGAACTTCATATTTCATTCCAGGAGGGGCTTGATCTACTAGTATGCTAACATCAGGGTCAACCCCTGACAGCCAACCCCCCACCATATTAAGCAATCATCAGTTATCCTGGGGTGGATTCAGTTTTGGGGAAGTGTTCAGAATGAATGAATGAATGACATTTTATTTTAGTGTCAAATCGCCAGTTGGCAACCTTATAGGATTAATTGACACGTAAACAAACGTTACAATAATTCACTGTGATAATTCAGTGATCATTCTTCTTCTGTGTTCTCTACAGTGCACATTGCATAAAGGGTAAACAATACATGTTTAAAAAATATATATATTTCAATACATAATAGTAAAAAAGGTTATCTAAACAGTAACTAGATACATACAAACATACATACACACATACATTACATATATAGATAAAAAAATACAGAAAAATGAAACGGAAGGCATTTGAACCCAGTCTGGCACAAAGCGAAGATTTATGTGGAAGACAGGCCTGTACACAATCTATATATATACACATATACACACACACGTGCCATTTGCCACATAGAAGCTAAATATTTTTATAATTTAATTATAGGTAGCCCTTTTTCCTGTATTCCAGGCTTTTATCTAAATATTCCGTAAACAGAAATACACAATGGACCAAATAATATTTCAGTTTCTCCTCATCAGTCAGCCACATAATGCCAGGGTATATCTGGTGGGCTTTCCGGAATAAGAGCGAGCATATATTGTGGTAGAAAGGACAATCTTCCATTTCACCAAAATACCAACGTGTTTCAATACGCAGAGGCAATATCCTTCATATTACCTGTTCACATAGCGATTTCTTGTTTTTAGGTAGGTTAAACATAATGTCTCTCACACACAAATTCACCCTTAAACAAAAGGTTCTCAATTTGGGTTTTTGATTCATCTCCTCCACCCATTTTTATTTCATCAACAGTTGTTTAAAAAAAAAAAAATATCTATGTCTCCCATAATTTGATTTTCGTACACATGTTCACAGTCAGACTGCTGGAAAAGGTCAGACATTTCAGTTTCCCAGGCTCCCCATATGGATAGATCCCATTGGAAAAAATGCTACTGCCTATTCTGGTAATTGGCATATCCAATAATCATTCCAAAGTCTCACCATACACGCCTTCCATCTCACCTCACAGGGTTCCCAGCCCATGTCCCCAGTTATTGCAAATATAGGTGCAAACTTGTGGACACCTAAAAAGTAACATACTGCTCTGTTATGGACATGTTCGTTTTTTTTAGATACCTCTAAGCACCCCACACTCCTGCTGAATAGTTCAGAACAGGACAAACGCATGTCTGATACAGTTTGGAATACGTAGCAATACGTAACCAATATCTTTAAGTGTTTTTTCTTCCTATAACTCTTCTAAGATCTCGACTTCCTGAGTCGGCCAGGACAGTTGTTCTGTATAGAAAGGTCATATGTTCATCAATAAAAAGACTCAAATATTTACAATTGCTAGTAAACCCTTCACCAAAACGGAAAAACACTTCTCTTACTTAGTACCTGGTTTTCTAAAACGCATCATCTGTGTTTTTGTCTGGTTGCTCATGAGTTTCCATCTTTTGAACCAATTGACTGCACACAATAACATGTTCTGTCTTGTTCAGTTTCTGCCATCAAAATAATATCATCAGCATATATAAGGATACTTAGCATTTCATCATCCTATCTTACTCCAATTTTCAACTGTTCTAATTTATTTTGCCAAATCATTAATAAACATAGCAAACAAAGTCTGTGATAAGGCGTCTCCTTGTTTTACCCCCTGAGTTAGTGGGAAACCAGTCTGACGATATTCATTAACATGCACACAAGCAATTGGTACTTTGTAAAGAGACTGGATTGCGGGATAAAATATCCCATCAATCCCTGTCTTTAGCAAACTGTAGGCTAAAAGATCCCTAGATATAAAATCAAAAACTCTGGAAATCAATGAAACAGGCTCATCTTCGTTTAATCTATTTCTGACTTGTAGAGACTGAGAAGATATGATCTATTCAGGCTCTGGATTTGCAGATAGAAATGTAAGGAACAGCACTAACAGATTGAGTTGGTGGTGAAAGTTGCCCCCGACATGCATTGGCAGTTTTCCATTTCACCTCTTACTGATGACAGTTAACATTGAAGCTGGATAAGCTGATCCTAGATCTGTGCCACTGCCTAGTGTCAATTTCTCCCTAGAGCCTTGACTTTTACATTGCCCGGGCTCTGCTTGCTCTCTTTGGCAAGATGGCGACCACAGTGATGCAGGCCCTTGTGATATAGCTGAAGTTGCCAAATTAAAGGGCTATGGCGGCCCATAAAAGTATGGAGGACATCAAATCATCACCACTATCCTCACACAAAGACATCTCGCTGGAATAGGGGAGTAGAGAATGAGAGCGGGCTTGTGTCTTACACTCAGCAGGATGACTGGTTGGGATCAGTTTTGGGGCGGACATAAAAACAGCTTAGATTGACCTCAATAAGGAAGTAACAAAGCAGGGTCAATAAGTTAGTCAGCTTACTATTATGTATGTTTGGAAATTGGAGTGGAGTTGGGAGGAGAGCTAGAGGAGAGTTTAAGAAAGCCTGAGGGGAGGCGGGTAAATGTATGTAACAAATCACAAGTGAATGAGGAAATATGGAGTTATTTTACAGTACTTTTTAAAGTTTGCAGGATAATTGATTCATTTAGCCTTTTGTAATAACCCTGTGCTCCTCAGTATCCTAATCGGTGTCCTCCCCTTTTCAACCTTCAGTTCAAGCCACTGCCAACTCAAATAAACAGGTATTTTGGCAGTCCCTACCATGGCCACATCATGGCCCACCCAGCAGACCTCAGGTCCAAGACACTAGTGCTCAGTCTTTGACCTCAGGAAAGAGTGATTCATATTTAAATCTGCTTCTACACACACACACACAAATATCTGCTTTCTGGATCCATATGCTCCTTTGAGTGGAGGAAAAATAGCCATCTGCCGCAGTGCAGGAGTGTCCCCACGCCTGATCGAAATACCTGCCTCTGTTTTTCCAACGGTCCCAGAGGAGCCCACCTGTTACTGTATCGTCCTCCATCTACATTTCCACCTGAAATCGCTTGCCAGGCAAAACTTTCCCTTCTCAACCCCAGGGCATAGCAATTGCAGTGGTAGTAGCTACCTGAATAAGAGTTGGACATCCGTGTAGAGCAGTGCTAACATTGTAGGCAGAGTCGAAATGAATGGAAGGGATTGTTTACTCCATCTTAATCTACGTATACCAGAGATTAGGTGAACTATAACATCGGTTCACTAAATGTGAAGATGCACTAGATACTGCACTAATGCACTGTAAGCCACAGCTGTGACAATTTAGGATGTAGGATTTTACAGTTAAAAATGATGACCACTTGCCATTTCTTGACTGATAAAATGGGTTTTAACGATTTCACCACTTCACGTCTATGTACAGTAACTCTACCGAGATTGACAGGATACTCTTAAATGTAAGCACAAATTAGCTTATGACATTCCCGAGTAATACTGCCAAAAACAAAGTTTGTACTAACAGCTTGCAATGTTGGTACCAACGCTGTGGTTTAATTAAAATGCTTGGGTGTAATGATGATAGTTAAATGCAGTAAGCAACAAATATCAGCATACTAGGCTCATCCTACTGAGAATGTGTCATCTAATTGCCATTTGTTCCTTTTGGTACAGCGTGTCCCCTCGGGTCATAATCAGCTGTTGTCAGACACTCGGGTCTCGAGGAAGAGAACAGTCTTTCAATAGTGTGCAGCAAATTCTACTAGATGAAAAGCCGAAATGAGTATGACCTCCTGGCATGTAGACCTTTACACTTGTACCCATATACAGGTTGAAAATGGCAGATTTGGGCACTAATAAGCACCTAAATTCGAACGCTGTGGCTGTACAGTAGTAACATGCTGTAAATGACAGCCGTTTTGAACTTGAGTAGCGCATGTGACAGCATGTGACATGCGTTCGTCATCCCTCGCGCTAATTGGGCAACTTTTGCAACAAAAAACACCCCACATTTGTCTGAGTGAAGCAAATGCTGTAAATGAAGAGGACTTGATGTGTTTTGAAAGATGAGATGCTGATTTTAATAAATACTGCTTTGACGTCATACGAGCAAAGCCAAGAAAAGTCCAAATGTGCACCTCACATTTCCCTATCACAAAACCTGTCATACAGTGTCAATGTTTTTCGATCACTATGTTTGATGTACAGTTACAAGGTGACATGATGCTATACCCCGTGTTGTTCTGAACAGAATGAGCCTATGTTCTGCTATTTTGAAGAGAATTTGCCAGGGAACATGCACCTGAATGCACTCATGACTCCTTTCTAGACTCTCCTTTCAACGTGCACCAAAATTAGGACCTGTTTCTCCGAATTGCCTTGTGAAAGCCTAACACTGTAAGATCTTAGTTTATAAACTTAGCCAGTTACGTTGGCAATAGAACACGCTTTCAAATTGTGCCCACTTGACCCAGATTGCGGTTTATAATGGGCAGGTTTTGGATTGCGCAAACAACAGTAATTGTGTGATGGCGGGATGCAGGGTTGTGTTCCAAACAAAACCACCTGAAGTGGGCTTGCTCTAGTTCCTCAACGGCACAGCTAGGAGAGCTCAACAAAGCACCTTTATAGGTGAAGACTCTGAGTCATAAAAGTACATTGAAATGACTTAGGAACTGTGCACACTTTGGAGAGAAGTGTGGCCAATTAGTCCTCTCACTCAAACCCTTGTCATTTTTGTTGTCTTGTGTTGCACCTGCCCCACATTTTCCAGGAATACTCTTATCGTGTTACTGAATGTATCCAAATAATTTTGGGATTTCCTTATCAACAAATATGGCAAGTAAATGTAAAATCACATACAATCCACAGTGTAATGTTTGGATTCAGTCTTATGTCAGGTGAACTTTTTGTGTCCTCAACTTTGGTCTACGAATTTTTACCACAATTACATTTTCCAAACCCTTTCAATTACTAACATGCTTATGCATATGCTATTCATATTTCTTCTGTAAGAAACATTTAAATGTAGCCCTTTCCATGTAGGCCAATTCCCACAAGTGTAAAGGGTTAACGCTTACTCGGTTTTCAAAATGTCACATACAATAAAACTTTATTTTCGCATACCCAAAATTGCTATTATTTAGAATGCAAGTAAGGGTATTCGGACACTTCCACTGTTTATTTATAATTATTTGAAGTTCAGTTTTAAGTTATTGCAAACTTGGGATTGGGATAATGTGACATTATGGCCAAATGCAGTGTTCAAAACATTAGGAACACCTGCTCTTTCCATGACATAGACTGACCAAATGAATCCAGGTGAAAGCTATGATCCTTTATTGATGTCACTTGTTAAATCCACTTCAAATCAGTGTAGATGAAGGCGAGGAGACAGGTTAAAGAAGGATTTTTAAGCCTTGACACAATTGAGACATGGATTGTGTATGTGTGCCAGTCAGATGTTGAATGGGCAAGACAAAAAATGTAAGTGCCTTCGAAAGGGGGTATGGTAGTAGTCGCACCGACTACCATACTGGTTTGAGTGTGTCAAGAACTGCAATGCTGCGGAGTTTTTCACGCTCAACCGGTTCCCATGTGTACCAAAAATGGTCCACCACCCAAAGGACATCCAGCCAAACTGAAACAACTGTAGGAAGCAATGGAGTCAACATGGGCCAGCATCCCTGTCGAACGCTTTCGACACCTTGTAGAGTTCACGCCCAAAGAATTGAGACTGTTCTGAGGGCAAAATGGGGTGCAACTCAATATTAGGACGGTGTTCCTAATGTTTTGTACACTGTCTATATTGTATATTGTCCCTAATTAGAATTGTTGATTTATAGATCAACAGTATTCACTCCGAACCAAGTGTCTTCAGTCAATGTGGAATGAATGAAAAACAGAAAGTACAGCCTCAACTCTCTTCCAATGAGGAGTCATTTTCCAGGCTGAAGAGACGGGTGCTTCTAGAAGCTGGAATGTGTCCAGAGGCCTAAGCTGTGTCCCAAATAGCACACTATTCCCCATGTAGTGCATCACATTTGAGCAGGCCCCATAGGTCTCTGGTCAAAAGTAGTGCATTACAGTATGTAGGAAATAGGGTACTATTTTGGACGTAGTCCTACAGTATGCCAGAACAGCGTGGTCCAGGTCCAGGCCTGGGACGAGTGAGCTTAGCTCTCATTCCTGGCCTGACGCACCAGTACCAGCACTCTGTGTGGAAAATTGGCTTCCAAGAGACGAGAAGTTGGACACAAATTTTAGGGCACTGTTGAAGGATATTTCATTCAAAGCTGACAGTTTCTTGATTTGTGACATTGTCAAATTTTTCCCAGATTCTGAAATTTGAGAAAAGCTTTTAACTCAATCTGCAATTTGCAAAGGCACACTGACTGTATCAAATTAATATTTAAAATGCTGTGAACAGTACACATGGATTGTACAGTAAACATGATATATAGCTTTGTATATGTTCATACATTTGACATTGAAAGCAGTTTGACATAATGAAAGCAGTTTTTTTTTCAACTGAAATATTTTACCTTCATACACACATCACAGCCCAAATGAACAGGAAATAAGATAATAACCAGCTAACTCCCATTGGCAGCTGTTAACACATTTCGCCCTTTAGTGTAGCTATGCACCCTGCCACTGAGGGGGTGAAAGGTCATCTGCATACAGTGGTATATCTTTGTTTGTCATTGCCATTTTATGGCACCGCAGCACATGCTTGACTTAACTGTTGGCTTGCTCCCTAAGCAGAATGGCATTGTATTATGGACACACACCTGGACAAGGCCGTAGCTGGTTATTATGTACCACCACGGGCCTGCTCGCCTGCACATAGGAAGCTACGTGTGTTTTACAGGTTGAGCCTATTACTCCTGTTAAATGTGGTGATCTACGTGGCTCACATGTCAAGACTTAGCCTACGTGGTCGACTTCAGAGGGGTAAATGAGTTGACGGCAGGAATACGGTACAAGGCATGTTACATACTGTAGCCCCAAACTGTAAGCAGATGACTGATGCTATTTATTATATACCCTTATGTCAAACGTGTCATTATGTGAAAGTCAGCCTTATTATCAAGTGTGGACTGTCAGTGTGATGTGCTGTTGGGAAAACACATCAAAACACCAATCAACCGCAACACAGCAATATTAATTGACTGGACAATTGTTCTTTGATTTGTATGGAAGGATGGGCACTCGATTCTAAGTATAGGGAAGACGAGCTACTATCAACTGTTAAGTGTTGTAGTGTGCATCTCAACTTGTTTAATTAATTACTGTATCACATAAGAGCTATTTTGACCTCAAACAATGTGAAAATTCTACATTCCACCAAAATGCAGCTTTGATTTATCCTGCTTTGCCCTTACTTTCCAAGATCATTTTGAAAAATAAAATAAAAAGTCAATAGCTTGATCAAAAGCCCCGTAGGATCCTTCCCTGCCTGCATGTGAATAGGCCTTGAGTTGAAAATAACACAATGTAATTGTTGACTCCACGTTCCAGCCTCAGACCAGGGAAGCCAGCCCAATAAACCTCTCAAAATACATCCCAAATTAGAGGTTGTTGCCTGGGAGATCGGCTGGACGTTTCTGCCTCACACAGATTAAAGAGTTGGAGAGCACCGAGGCTTCTGACCACTGGCCTCCCTCTTCCTTTCCATTCCTTCCTAGGCACAGACAAGACAAGACCAGACCAGACCAGACCAAGACTGACAGACCGACAGACAGAACAGACAGAACAATAATGCTAATTTCAGATGTAAGTCATGAAAATGTTTGGAATGTCAGGAGTTTGAATTAGAGACTGAGAGTAAGTTGGAATATGAATGATGGAAAATAGAAGCGAGAGAGTGAGAAAATAAGTGAGTCTGATTTTTCTGTGATCCAGGCCATGCACTCACTATCTGACAATACCCCACATACACACACCACATACACATTTCTAGTCACATGACTATGACCAATTTCCTGACACAATGACACAGAAATGGAATTACAACATAAGCAAACACATGCTCTGACATACATACAAAAATGCATGAAGAGCCCCACAATGAAAGCTTTTATTTCATTGGCTTGAATCAACAAAACTTGCATGTGCCTGCAGTCAACTACATTGCACGAGCCTATGGCCCTCAATGGTCTTGTTTGTGAGAAGAAACAATGGATACTGAACAAATATATAAAACACAACGTGCAACCATTTCAAAGATTTTACAGAGCTACAGTTCATTTAAGGAATCAGTCAATTAAAATACATTCTTTAGGCTCTAATCTATGGATTTCACATGACTGGGAATACAGAAATGCATCTGTTGGTCAGATACCTTAAAAACAAAGGTAGGGGCGTGGATCAGAAAACCAGTCAGTATCTGGTATGACCACCACTTGCCTCATGCAGTGTGACACATCTCCTTCGCATAGAGTTGATCAGGCTGCTGATTGTGGCCTGTGGAATGTTGCCCCACTCTTCAATGGCTGTGCGAAGTTGCTGGATATTGGCGGGAACTGGAACACGCTGTCGTAGATGTCGACCCAGAGCATCCCAAACATGCTCAACGGGTGACATGTCTGGTGAGTATGCAGGCCATGGAAGAACTGGGACATTTTCAGCTTCAGGAATTGTGTACAGATCCTTGCAATATGGGGCCGTGCATTATCATGCTGAAACTTGAGGTGATGACAGAGGATGAAAGGCACAACAATGGGCCTCAGGATCTCGTCACGGTATCTCTGCATTGAAATTGCTATCAATAAAACGCAATTGTGTCCGTAGCTTATGCCTGCCCACACCAAATCCCACCGCCTCTGCGGGGCACTCTGTTCACAACATTGACATCAGCAAACAGCTCACCCACACAATGCCATACACGTGGTCTGTGGTTGCGAGGCTGGTTGGACGTACTGAAGCGAGTTCTCTAAAACAACATTGGAGGCGGCTTATGGTAGAGAAATTAACATTCAATTATCTGGCAACAGCTCTGGTGGACATTCCTGCAGTCAGCATGCCAATTGCACGCTCCCTCAACTTGAGACATTTGTGGCATTGTGTTGTGTGACAAACCTGCACGTTTTAGAGTGGCCTTTTACTGTCCCCAGCACAAGGTGCTCCTGTGCAATGATCATGCTTTTAATCATCTTCTTCATATGCCACACCTGTCAGGTGGATGGTTTATCTTGTAAATGAGAAATACTCACTAACAGGGATGTAAACAAATTTATGAATGAAATTGTAGAGAAATAATATTTGTCTGCGTATGGAACATTTCTGTGATCTTTTATTTCAGCTCATGAAACATGTTGCGTTTATATTTGTGTTCAGTGTACTATACATCACCTAACAGGTGTGTGAAACTTTCCAAACATCATGATTTCAACCACTGGTTCAATTGTAAGGTTACCAAACCTAAGACTATTGCCAGCTGGTTACAAAGAAATGTTGGCTTTTTTATATGTTCTGGTTAAAGTAACTAGCTAAAGCACTTCAGCCTGTTAGATGGTCAAAGTGTTATGTCTGTCATCAGTACACAGGGTCTTCAAGACTGAATGGATCTATAAAAATGGTGAGTATCACGTAATACAATTACGAACAGCAGTAATCTCTTTTCTTTCTCTCGGTGGGGAAATCTCTTGCACATTCTCCCTGTTCCCTTTGGTGGAGTTGAAGTGTCCTGGGCCCATTACTGCTGAGACCAACTCTGTGGGGAGCGGTAAAAACCGGATGACAAAAGCAGACTTCTGCTTTTCCAGAGGCCACGGTGACATAAGGCAAAAAGACAGGGCCCATAGCAGAGGCTGCTCACAGGCAATAAGCCAAGACCCTTCAAATTGCAGCCAGAGTGAAGCTCTAGACTCTGTGGACATATACAGTAGCCAGTAGTCCTGGCATTTCAACGGGGCCAGATAGTCTTTAAAAAGGCTGAAGACTGCTGAAGCTAATGGAGGTGGGAGTTGGGGACTTCCACCTATCCAGCCCAAGTCCAGAACTTAAAATATAAGCAACCTGCATTCATTTTCTGAGATTCCAGAATCTTCCAATTTAGGAAAAGTGAGATGGAAGGAAAAAATGCTGGGAATGTAAAAAATTTTCCTTCAAGGAAAAAGTCAATCTAAGAATGGCTTAGATTGACCTTAACGAAGTTAACGTGACATTCTGGTACTGCAGTAAAACACTTCAGTTCATAGTGAAACAGACAACAGCTTAGTATGATGAAATGTTGGATATTTGTTTATTTACTGCTTTCACCACACAAAAACAAGACAGGGACAAAGACCAGACCTTTTAATGGCTGACGGTTCAATTCTCAATTCAGGTATTATGATTGCCATAATTGCTATTTAACCAATGCAACAGAGGGAAAAGTGGTACCTTGGTAGTTAAGGCGTTTCAGTGATATTCCTTTCAGAGGAAGCTGTGGTTTCTTTGGCTGGGCTGTGAACCTCAGTCACCTCCCCTTCTCTTCCCACCACTACTGTTTAAGTGCCAGCATTCCACTTAATCTTAAACAGGAAGAGACTTGATGATAGAGCATTGTGCTGGATGCGTCTCTAAAGAGAAGGAGCCCAGACCTAGCTCAGTGCATTGTTAACCCTTTGACATTGTGTGGTGGAGTGGATAGGGAGCTGGACTCCCATATAGAGCTAACTGCACCCCAAATAGCACCCTTTTCCTTACATAGTGCACTACTTTTGACCAGGGCCCTGGTCAAAAGTAGTGAACTATATAGGGAATAGGGTGCCAGTTGGGACTCAGCCATGTCTGATAATACACCTGGGTGAAGACAACTGTCCTGACTGTTTCTGATGGTTCTGAGTCAATAGGGATAATATTACTATGACAACAGATACAGTATGTGGTAGTTCACTGGTGTACCATTCAGAATCCCCGCAAGAATGTAATTTATCTACCCAATCCAGGTTTGACATTTTTACCTACTACACCCATCTGTTGTGTTCTAATCAGCTCTATCCAGTAATCTGCAGAGAAAATTAATTTGGGCCGTGCAAGTCTTTTTTTCTGTCTACACAGCGTTAATAACTAACCCTTGGATCACAGAAGGTTGGGGGCACCTTAATTTGGGAGGACGGGCTCGTGGTAATGGCTGGAGCAGAATGGGTGGAAAGGTATCAACATCAAACACAAGGTTTCCATGTGTTTAATGCTTTTCCATTTTCTTTGTCCAGCCATTATTATGAGCTCTCCTCCCCTCAGCAGTTTACACTGCCTTGGATAGATGGGACCGGCTTGCTTACTGCAACCTGATGTTGCCGACAGCAACAGTTTTACACAGCGGAGGATCAAGGAGGGACATGCTGGGTGTCCTGGTGCGTTTACAGTGTCCCCAGGTCTCACAGACCGTTTCATCGGCAGCCAGGAACCAACAGGGGGCCACAGTAAATGGCAGAGTGGACAAGAACCCCCCCCAGGGGGAAATACGAGGCTGAGCTCAGAAAAAAATAATAAAACGATGAACATGGTTGGTGGGGAAAAAAAAAAAAACAGAGGTGAGGTGGGTAATATAATGGAAGTAAACAAGTAAGTAATCCACCTTAGGGATGAAGTGATAGTCAATGTGATCTACTGTACCCCATCAGAGTTGAATCACTTCTATAACAAACTGCCTTGTTTAGTCAATAACGGTCCATCTGTCAGACTGAGAAATGTGACTCAAAAGTAGCCCTTTTGTAGTTTACAGGTTGTTCTAATCAGCACTTTCTCAGGGTCTGCTGACGACAGGACAAAGTGTTGCTACACTGTGATCAGGTGCACGTTATTAAAACATATGATCACAAATCTCCCAGTTGGGGGTGTGCTTAACACTTCTTAGAACCCAGTTAGAGCCAAGTGTCTGTGACATGATCAGCTCAGGAACCAGAAATGGCACACCAAAGCACTTTTAAAGTCAGAGTTGACTGCATTAATACGGCTTCCTCCTCCCCTGCTTCCTCCCTCTTCTGTAAAATTATAGAAAGTATACCTCTGATCCTGTTCTTATCAGCTCCATCTCTTCCAACCCTCCGGCCAGCTGGCAGGAAGTTGGAAGACCATCAGCAGGGGCCACTTTCAGGGGCCCTCAAACAGAACAGGAGGCTTCATTACCTGGCCCTTTACGACCCTGCATGGCTCACGTGAGGAGCCCGGCCACCGGCCCATTAGCAGGTAAGCTGGGACATCAAAAGGTGGCCAAAACCCCCTAGCTCACCTCCTCCAGCATCTCATAACCCCCCCCTAACATGCTAAGCGCTAATAGATAACAGAGGGCAGGTAAAGTAGAGAGTCAGTGGGTGATAGAGGTGACTTTCCACAGCCTATGGGAGCATGGAGCTTTAAGAGCCCAAAACGAGCGCAATACCCCATCCCCAGCTGGGTGGAAACACGTAGGGGTACCCTTTTAAAAACAGCCAATAAAGGGAGGAGGAAAAGCCCTCTAAGCATCTTTCCATGGTGTTGACATGGAGGACTAGCCAACATTGCAACTACTGTGCCCATGGTTCTACCTGTCAACTGAGCACTGGGTGACAAGATAGACCCTTGACTCTGAAGTACCATGACAGAGAAAACTATAAAGCTGGCCAGGCTCTATATTTACTTGGAGCAAAAGGATTCAGGGGACATGGTCAAGTACTTTTGGAGATCTTAGGTATGCTCTATTATCCCTCCCACCTTCTCTCCACTCCTCACAAGTAAAAACGTCAATACCGAGGCCTCCCGAGTGGTGCCGTGGTCCAACTGTCCCACTAGAGATCCTGGTTCGAGTCCAGGCTCTGTCGCAGCCGGTCGCGACCGGGAGACCCATGGGGCGGCACACAATTGGCCCAACGTCATCCCAACGTTAGAGGAGGGTTTGGCCTAACCGGGATGTCCTTGTCCCATCGCACTCTAGCAACTCCTGTGGCGGGCCAGGTGCAGTGCAAGCTGACACGGTCATTACTGTAGGTGTACAGTGTTTCCTCTGACACATTGGTGCGGCTGGCTTCCGGGTTAAGCGGGCATTGTGTCAAGAAGCAGTGTGGCTTGGCTGGGTCATATTCCGGAGGACGCACAGCTCTCAAACCTTTCCCTCTCCCGAGTCCATACGGGAGTTGCAGTGATGGGACAAGACTGTAACTACCAATTGGATACCACAAAATTGGGGAGAAAAAAGGGACACAAAAATAAAAACATACATTGCTTCTCTGATTGTGCTTTAACATTTTCTGAACATCAACTTAAAACTATGTGAATCAGTGCTCTGCTGCTACCTCACAAAAACAGTACCCCTATTAGAGAGCTAGAATTACAGTAGCTGTAGTTAGGCTAGCTTGCATTCGGCAATAATAACCTTTCCTTTCTGCTGTGTGAAATTATATCTAGATGGAGATTCACTGGGCAGATGGCAAGAACTGAGGAGACATAGTGTGAGTAGGTTGTGACGGAAAAACTTTATTGTCCCATAACGCCACTGTTACCACTGTCACGTATTCTAAGCAAGATACCCAGATACATAAAAACATACAGATGATGTCAGAAGTTTACATTTAAACTCAGTTTTTCACAATTCCTGACATTTAATCCTAGTAACAATTCCCTGTCTTAGGTTAAGAGTGTGATGAATAAAGTGGTGATCCTTAGGTTAGGATCACCACTTTATTTTAAGAATGTGAAATGTCAGAATAATAGTAGAATGATTTATTTCAGCTTTTATTTCTTTCATCACATTCCCAGTGCGTCAGAAGTTTACATACACTCAATTGGCATTTGGTAGCATTGCCTTTAAATAATTTAACTTGGGACAAACGTTTCAGGTTGCCTTCCACAAGCTTCCCACAATAAGTTGGGTGAATTTTGGCCCATTCCGCCTGACAGAGCTGGTGTAACTGAGTCAGGTTTCTAGGCCTCCTTGCTCGCACAAGCTTTTTCAGTTCTGCCCACAAATGTTCTATAGGATTGAGGTCAGGGCGTTGTGATGGCCACCTCCAATAGCTTGACTTTGTTGTCCTTAAGCCATTTTGCCACAACTTTGGAAGTATGCTTGGAGTCATTGTTCATTTGGAAGACCGATTTGCGACCAAGCTTTAAACTTCCTGACTGACGTCTTGAGATCTTGCTTCAATATATCCACATAATTGTCTCTCCTCATGATGCCATCTATTCTTCAGCTTGCAAGCATCCCCGCTTTTTCCTCCTAACATAACAATGGTCATTATGGCCAAACAGTTCTATTTTTGTTTCATCAGACCAGAGGACATGTGTCCAAAAAGTATGATCTTTGTCTCCATGTGCCGTTGCAAACCGTAGTCTGGCTTTTTTTATGGCGGTTTTGGAGCAGTGGCTTCTTCCTTGCTGAGCGGCCTTTCATGTTATGCCGATATAGTAGTTGTTTAACTGTGGATATTGATACTTTTGTACCTGTTACCTCCAGCATCTTCACACGGTCCTTTGCTGTTGTTCTGGGATTGATTTGCACTTCTCGCACCAAAGTACGTTCATCTCTAGGAGACAGAACACGTCTCCTTCCTGAGCGGTATAACGGCTGTGTAGTCCCATGGTGTTTATACTTGTGTACTATTGTTTGTACAGATGAACGTGGTACCTTAAGGCATTTGGAAATTGCTCCCAAGGATTAACCAGACTTGTGGAGGTCTACTACTTTTCTGAGGTCTTGACTGATTTATTTTGATTTTCCCATGATGTCAAGCAAAGAGGTACTGAATTTGAAGGTAGGCCTTGAAATACATCCACAGGTACACCTCCAATTTACTCAAAGGATGTCAATTAGCCTATCAGAAGCTTCTAAAGCTGACATCATTTTCTGGAATCTTCCAAGCTGTTTAAAGGCACAGTCAACTTAGTGTATGTAAACTTCTGACCCACTGGAATTGTGATACAGTGAAATAATCTGTCTGTAAACAATTGTTGGAAAAATGACTTGTGTCATGCACAAAATAGATGTCCTAACAGACTTGCCAAAACTATAGTTTGTTCACAATAAATTTGTGGAGTGGTTGAAAAATGAGTTTAAATGAATCCAACCTAAGTGTATGTAAACTTCCAAATTCAACTGTACACCACATAAGCCTTGTTCACACTGCAGGCCTTAATGCGCAAATTAGTTTTGTGTTTCAAATCCATTTTGGACTGTCCAAACAGCAAGTTATAAGTGACCAAATCGGATTTGTGTGTATGTTCAGACAGCATTCATTTTGCTGACATGGCTACACTAGCAATGACGGGTGTGTGCGCTTTGGTGTCGGCCGATTGGTGGTGGTGTTCGTGCTTCCTATCACTTAGAAGTTATGGAAAGCTAAAGTGAAAACAATGCCTGCCATGGACGTTTCCCATTTGCTTTGAATTTTCTCAATCAAAACAAGTCATTTTAGGCTAGCCACAGCCTTCATCTAGCTAGCTATAACAGTTTAGCTGTCTAGCACATACACTAATTTGCTGGTAATCAATTAATAAGCTAGTTAGCTACCTCATTATTAGCAAGTAACAAGATATGCCAAATAACAGTCTAAAAACAACTTGAGGGCAAATAAAATAAATCAGATTTGACTGTACAGACACAAGTCACTTGTCCAGGAATCAGATCTTATTTCAAACCACTTACAGAAATGTGGCTTCAAATATCCAAGGCCATGTGCTATTTGGATGTTCAGACTGCAGGAAAAAGAACAGATTTGAATTGGATATGCACATATTTTGGATATACACATATTCACTTCAAACTGCCAATGTCAACAAGGCTATAGAGTATTTCTGTAGGAATGCCCCTTGTGGCTAATATGTGTAATAACATGTATCCCAGAGCCCCTTGGGCAAGATGTGGGCTGAGGCGGCGGGACTCTCAATTGAGGTAAGTGCTGTCCAATTGCCTCCCAGTGTCATGTGACTTACGAGCTCCTGGAATTTCAGGTCTCTAAGGAGATCTACATAAGACACACAGAAGCGGCAACAAACACACAGACAGTTCTTATAAGATTTGATCTTGCATCATAGCACCTTTTCTTTTGTATCTCTACTGAACAAAACCGTTTTAGGGAAGCTCATCTGCGTGCTCGTCAGCCTCACAAGGGTCTTAACCTGACTGCAGTTTGTCGACAACAATCCACAGGCCACACTCAACAGCCTGATCAACTCTATGCGAAGGAGGTGTGTCGCGCTGTATGAGGCAAATGGTGGTCACACAAGATACTGACTGGTTTTCTGATCCACGGCCCTACCGTTTAACAGATGCATATTTGTATTCCCAGTCATGTGAAATCCATAGATTTGGGCCTAATGAATATATTTCCTTATATGAACTGTAACTCAGTAAAATCTTTGACATTGTTGCATGTTTGTTCAGTGTAGAACCAAAAATGGTTCTTTGGCTGTCCTCATAGGAAAATCCTTTGAAGAAACCTTTTTGCTTCCAGGTAGAACCCTTTTGAATTCCATGTAAAACCCTTTTCCACAGAGGGTACTACCTGGAACCCAAAAGAGTTCTACCTGGAACCAAAAAGGGTTATCTTATGGGGACACCCAAACTACCCTTTTTTTCTAAGAGTGTACACTCATGAGACTCAGAACAGAGGGGATGTTAGAGTTAGGGAAATGCCATCTCACAGCCACTTAGAGAGGACAAGATCTTAGACAGTGTCTGCAGAGTGGAGGGAGACTGACTGTTATGGCCTACTTTCCATGCTTCTCTCTCTTTTCTCCTCCCTCCCTTTCTACCCTCTCTCTTTCTCGCCCTCTCTTCCCCACCCTCCCTTTGTACTCCTCCTCTCCACCTATTCTTTCTCCCTGCCCCCCTCCCTCCCTCCCTCTATCATTAAACCCTCCCCTTTTGACCGTATTTATTTGGGTCAGTGACTGTTTACATTCTTTTAGAGGAAAACACCTTCCGGGAGAAAAGCAATCGTCTTCCTACGCCTGCGTCACTAACCCTAACCTCAGCCTGATTAATCAAACGAATACCTCCCTCAAACTGTGAACCACTGTCTCTGTTTTCTGAGTTCTTCCTAGTACCCTCCCACTTTTAGTTAGCCTAAGACTTGACACATCTCACATGAAGAAACATTTGTATTGTCCTCCTCAGATAGTTTGTGGAACATCTAATGATGCGCAGTGTCCATGAGGGGAGTATTCAAAAGGAAGTGCTAGCGGGGAAAAAATCCTGAGTCCTGAGTAAGGGTGGCGGTGGGGGAACAGACCCAACCCATGTCCCCCTGGTGGCTGCCTGATGAAGTCAACAACACCCCAACGCAGCCCGACTGCCGGAAAGAAAAGAGAAGTATAGACGGAAGGGGAGAAAATAAAGGAGGCGAGGAAAAGGAAAGCATCACATATCTAGATGTGAGGGTCGCAGCTTCGTAACAAACAAGGTGATGACCCCAGCTGCAGGTCACGTCGCACAATGGGGCTGGGGGGGATTGGAGTGAGTGGATGACTCACAACATGGAATTGCTTATTTTACTGCAGTGGAAGAAAATGGCCGACGACAACCTCCACCTCACTGGTTTATTTGTCTCAGCTTTGTTTAAATGGCTCATCTGGGTATATGGACCCACTCAGGTCACGTGGCGCCTCAGTGGAAAAATTGGAGTCATGATGAGGGCAGGGTTTTGGGTTTGGTGAAAATGGGGGTGGGGCTGAAGACAGGCATGCTCTTATCTGATTGGCACGTTGAGGATGACCATATGAGTCGTTTCATTGGTTCGACTCACATCTGTCTGTTTTTTTCTCTTTCTGTGTGGGATCTCTCACTCTCTCCCTTTGTCTGTATCCAAGTTAGAAAGGCCTGGAAAATGCAAGATCCTCCTTCTGTACTGCGTCTGCCATTGTCCAGTCTGCATCTGCAGGAATGCATCTGAAACTAGTAGGCCTTCCTTTTTTTCCAGGGTATGACAGGATATCTCATTCAACTTGACAATTCTTATAAACACTGATCTGATTCCTCAATGTCAAGCTTGTGCTTCTTGATAAGTACAGTAATTATTTTCAGTAAAATGGAAACGATATTAAACAGTACCAACGCATACAGACTGTAAAAACAAGACATGCTGGGGGAATGTGGTCTGTTATCAGGGAGATCGGTCAAGATTGATTATGAAATTGGACGTCTGTCCGTGTCCTGAGGACGTCGGGAAATGCCTTCAAAACCGGCCACTGGGGGCAATCGTCAGCACTATTACCATCAAGTAGGCTTGGGCTTTTCTAAGGCGTTGTGGACTGGGGTGGCGGATGGGCGTAATCCATAGACTTAGATAGACATCGCATCATTGTATCTATCCCTTTATGGCTTCTGCGAGAGCATGGGCAGTGCCATTGAGGCAATCTCCATTTTGAAGTAGTCCATTTTATTCTTCTACTGCTATGAGTTGGCAAACATACTGAAAGAGTGCACACTGTCATTCTCTATGGCCTCTATCATTCTCTGTGGCGTAATCCTATCACTCTGGATAGGATGGTGGTGTGTTTTGTTTTAACCCTATCACAAACCTTCAGCCTTACCTTAACCTTACCTTCTAAATGAATACTAAAAGGCTCAGGGTTCCCACTCCTCCAAACCCCTTCAATTACAGGTGTCGAAGGTCACGTAGCGCAGGACACCTTGGTGTGTGTGTTTGGGTGTCTGGCCAGCCATATTTCTGTCGCTCCTCTCTGCTGTTCTTCCTCTCATCTCTGTGAAGCTTGAGGTGTGTCTGCTTCTATGAAACTTCAAGAGAGACTCCCCGGGAATCTGGGATAGGGAGAGAGAGTTAGAGAGACACAGAGAGCGAGAGAAATGGACACACAAAAGGGAGAGACAGCAAGACCGTGAAAGAGAGAGAACAATGGAAGGAGATGTGAAATCTTCTGCCGACAAGCCCCGGCAGTAATCCAGTTTATACCCCCAGGCAGGCAGACACATAGCTATGTGTGTGTTAGAGCTGCACATCTGCTGCTATTACCAGATCTTCTCTAATACCGGGGATCTACACTGAAACATGCTGTCCTATCTAACCATCAGTTTATATATACTGTGTAATCCACTATTTTAATGTCGTCACACTCAAACAATCCATATAATGTGCTAGTTGAAAAATAATTGGTTGTTAAGATTAGTTTTAGATGTCTCATATAAACAATCCTTTAGCAGGGAAGCAAAATGTTAAGGACTCATTCAAGTGAGGAACTTATTGTGTAATGACAAAATAACGTCTCTAGACCCTTTTGTACATCTCCTCCTCCTCCTCCTCCCATTTCCCAGCCCCACCATTCTCACGACGCCCCGCTCCGCTTTCCTCACTGCCACATCAACAGTAGGGGAGTGCTGCTGGAGTGTCAGGGATAGGAAACTCCAGAAAAGGGAAGGGAGAAGAGAAGACAAGGAGAAAAAGGCCAACATCCTCATCCCAGGCTCATAGGGAAGAGAGGAAAAGAGAGAAGAGAGGCACATTATGTCAAAAAACTGAGGATTGTGTGGTTCCATGTGAGAAAGCAGGCACTCACACACACAAACCCTTCATTACAGCAAGAGCAGAAGCAGATGCCTTCTCCTGCATACAGGTGCCAGTACCTGGCTTGGTGCCTAGTTCCAGGTCCTACCTGCAATTACAGAACCCCACCCAACAAAACCCCACCTCTCCACCCAATCCCCATTCAGCCAGACTAAAAGAATTAGCCCCGGTATGCAGGGTTCTATCATAAAGACTGGAAGCCACACCACTTTGTTTGGCCTTCTAATATAGAGGTCATTTTATATAACTGATTGTGACACACTACAAGGATGTGATTATAGTACGTGGTTATGTCAGGTCATTATTGGAAGATGAATAACTAAATATGGGGAGACATACAGGCATGGTGGTTAGATGTCTGTGGATATGAGGTGGGGTTGTAAAGTGATGGATGGTATAGTTCAACTGGAGAGCTTCTGGTTGGAGGAGAGAAAGGAAGGTCATGCTGTTTCAGGACTACAGGTACATCTCCACCGGCTAGTTGTATAGATGTTTGATCAGAGAGAGAAGGTACGATTCAGTGGGATTCCGCAGGTTTGGAACGTGGTTGGAAATAAAACTGCATGAATCTACTAGATGGGAAAACGATATATTGTCATGATCATTGAGTTTGGTAATTGAGTCCAACCAGACTGTTTCAATGGCTTGAGGGGACAAGTACAATGTAGTGATAATCTTCCATAAAGATAACAATGTGGGTACCCCCTAATCACCCTTAGGGAAAATGTCATGTGTGAAAAAATGTGCTTCTGGAACAATTCACATTTGACATTTCACATGTGAAAACGTGTTTTCAATGAAACCAATGATGAGAGAATAGTCGGATTCATTGATAAATAAAATAGCAAAACAGTTCCATGCATTATAGGTAATTGTATTATAGGTAATTATAGGTCATTCATGTCTAGGGGACTTCTACAGACATTATGGCACAGCAGAAAGATCAGCACACCTCAAATCCAGAAGACTTGAGTTCAAATCCCCGGTGGGGTCATGTTTTAGATGATCAGCGTGCCACTTACTTTCATCATTACTTCTAATGGTTTGGGACCATCTGGGACAGTCGTGACGTCCTGCCGATTTGTAAAACAAATGTCTTGAGAACATCTTACAACAAAAAAATCTTAACGTGGTTCTCTCCCAATTCCACGTGATCACGTTTCAACACGGAGAGCAACATGTGATAACATGAAAGTAAACATGTGAGCACGTCAAAACAGAGGGATTTCTATTAACATGAGCCGCGGTGCAGCCGGCTATGGCCCGTGACGTGAACGGGCAAAAGTGTTGAGGAAGGAGCGCCCTCCTCAAATTGAACAGTAATCTCCCCCCCGCTCGGTCATGTTGTCAAGCATGGTGTCACGACTCCCACCGAAGGTAGCTCCCCTGCCTGTTCGGGCGGCGCTCGGCGCTCGTCGTCGCCGGTCTACTAGCCGCCACCAATCCCTTTTTCCTTTTCTGTTCATTTGGTCTTATTGGTTGCACCTGCCCCTTATTTTGTTTCTTGATTTATGTCTATTTAAGCCTGTTAGGCCCGCCTATGTTCGTGCGGGATTATTTTCTGTTAGTCGGGGTGTGCGTGTTTGTGTTCCTGTCCGTTTGTGCCCCGTGTTGGCTCGGACTATTTTTCTGTCTGTTTATCGCCTATGGTTTTGGGCGTTCGTGTGGGAATCCCAATAAAGACGGTTTTCCCCAGTATCCTCTGCTCTCTGCAATCGACTCTGCACCCACCACTCCAGGCGATTGTGACACATGGAGCATCGTCCAGAAACATAAATCTATTTTCAATCAAACATATGTTCAAATGTTCAAACTAGTTTTTATTGGGAAGGCAGATGGTGTTTTTATCAAAAGCAATCACTTTTGCATGTGAAAACACAAAAACCCTACTCATTAGTCCATGTGCTTAATCTATCACTTTTGTTTTGAGCTGACTTTGCACATCGTTTCACAAATGTGAAGTATTCCAAAAAAAACGTTTTCACATGATTTCAAGTGAAATGTCACGTGTCACATGTGTAATTTTGTGTAATGTGTAATTTTGCATCCCCCTGTTCTCACCTTCATTTAAAATGAGATCATGTGCTCACATGTTGTCACGTGTAGTTTCGGGTTATCGCATGTTGCTTCACATGTCGTCACGTGTAGTTTCAGGTTAACGCATGTTGCTACACATTGCGTCACGTGTAGATTCGGGGTATCGCATGTTGCTTCACATGTTGTCACGTGTAGTTTCAGGTTATCGTATGTTGCTACACATTGCGTCACGTGTAGATTTGGGTTATCGCATGTTGCTTCACACGTCGTCACGTGTAGTTTCGGGTTACCGCGTGTTGCTTCACACGTCGCCACGTGTAGTTTCAGGTTATCACATTAACTTCACATAAAATCCCATGAGATCCCATGTGGAATTCATGCGATTTTTCCCTTAACGGCACTGCATGCAACCACACGATAATGATCATGATAGCAGCCAGGCGCCTGCAGGGGAACCCTCTAAACAGTCATTTGAGTTCTTTAAACCACGAGGATAGTAATAAGCCGGGGTAGCTTACATTACTGTAATGGAGAGAGAGACAGCTGTTGCGTATACATCAACAACAATTTTTGGAATAGAGAACGAAAAGGGACCTAAGGATCAGACAATGAGAAACCAAAAAGTGAGATTGCTCTCTCACCAATCAACAGACAAAAAGAGAGAGGAATGTACACAAATAAACAAGAGACAGAGAGAGGAAAAGAGAGCGGCCTGGAGAGTGTTGGCAACAAAATGGAATGGTCCTGATCTGGGTCTGCAGAAAATGAGTTCACCAGATGGAGTGATCAGCCAATGAGTGGAGGAGGAGGAAAGAGTGGCTCTGGAGCATGTGTTAGCCAGAAACTGAAGGAAGGTAGCTTTGAGGAGAGAAGGGAGGAAGAGACAACGGGAAGATCTCAATTGCATACTCCTCGCGTCCTCTCTCGTCGCATTCTCAAAACCCATTGGAAAAGGTCAGAGGGGAGGGACCAGAGGAGAGGGACCAGAGGAGAAGGAGGCGCGTAGATGCGAGGAGTATGTAATTGAGATCTTCCCGGTGACACCAGTACATATAGCGACTCCATTTGACCACGTTTCCAGAAACTCATGATGATTATTAATAGGCTACTTCATAACCACAAGGGCATAAGAGAAAGAGCTCAATGTCATCAAAGTTGAATTTAATCAATAGCCCTTTTCATGGTCAAATGAAACCATAATGATTTGGGGTGCTGTAAAAGCCTACTACTACCACTAGGTAAAGTAACCCTCACTGTGTGTGGACAGGCAGTAGCCTACTTTGTAAATCAAGATACATTGCAATGGCAGCTTTAATTGATGGTTGGATTCTATGGGTGCAGCTATGGACACGTACTGTGACGTGTTGAAGCCTCTTGGCCAGGACTGCCTTGTAAAAGAGTCTGTATCTATCTATCTATGTATATATGTATCTCAAATGGAACCTGGCTGGTGGAATAAAGGATATATTTTTGCAATAAAAACAGATGAATAAAGCTTCACCTCTCTATGCTTTCTTCCCTCCTCCTGCCTGTGGAGACACTGACCAGGCAGCATTCCTCTAATCAGAGGCTTTTTCAGAGCCAGGCCATACAAACAGATAGGGGAATCTACTAAAAGGCTTCCTTGTAATGGGGTGAACATCTGGGTAAAACATATCAACCCAAAAATAACAAGGGGATGGCAATCTCCCATAAAAGACTGTAACAGTCTTTTGTGGGAGATGCCATCTCCTAGGACAGTATGTTGTGTTTCTTCCGTTCATTCTCTAATTACCCTTTCTTCTGATGTAAGGGCAAGATATTTTCCTGACCATTTGACGTGGCCCGAGACAAGGAAGAGCAAGGAGCGGCTGCTGAGAGAAAAGGCTTGGAGACACCTTCATTCATCCTCTGCCACGCTCTATACGAAGTATGTATCTGAGCTGTGATTCTGTTTGTATGCTAGTACCTCATCGCCTTTTATCTCACACTCCTTTCTCCTTTATTCACCTCACTACCTCCTCCAGTCCCTCTTCCGCTTTCCCATCTTTCTTTCTCCCTCTCCTTTTCCCCCATCCTCCCCTTCGGCCTACCTGTCTGTACCGCTTACCTGTCTCTACCTGTCTGGGGCATAGCTCAAGTTCCTCAGTCACTCTTAACTTGTCCTCCCTTCCTTCCCTTCCCTCCCTCCATTCCCTTCCCCGTCTCTCAATAACACCGGTGCAGCAGGCCCTCCGGACCTTAAAACCACACCCTGCCTCATTCCACTTTTTGACTTCTCACTATTCCCTCCGAATGGTACTAGCCCTGGGGCTGAAGACAGCAATGTGGAATGAGTCCAAGACACTGGAACCTGCCAGGAGACCCAAGAGCAGCTGCCAAGGGTACAATCCAACTGCATTTAAAAGAAAACCAATCTTTTGGTATTTGTTTCATTAGTCCATGGTTGATATAGTCCCAAAATGTTTGGCATGTCGGCCATCAAGTTTAAGATGCTGTATTTATCATATGATGATGCAAAACACATACCGGATGTACTTCGTGTTTTTGTGGGTTAGGGTGCGTGTGAATCATCACCCTCCCCATCGACCCACTTGGAGAGTGACTCTAAAGTAAACAAATGCATAGGCTTAAGATCCTTTTCAGACAGAATTTGAACTTGTAACATCCACAAGGAGCTGAACGAAAACATTTCACGCTCATGTGTCAAAGACGACGTTTCAAAAGTAAAAGGGTGCGAAAAGTTCCGCCTGAAATTGTATTGCAGACATGGACTATGAAGTCCTTAGCAATAAAAACCACAATGTGGATTCAAAATGTTAGAAGAAGAGACGAATAAAAGTTAGAAGAGAAAACATATGAAAGAGAAGTAAACAGAAGAGCAGAACAAAATAAGTGTAGAAGAGAAGAGGAAAGAGTTGAATAGGACAAAAGCTTTACAAAGCCAGATCTTTCTACTCTGAGTCGTTACTGGAGAAAAAAAGAATCCTCCATCAAACATCTCCCAACTTTCCATATCATCGACATCTGGAAAGATGGAGTATAGGCTTCTGCACTAGTGCTACAGAGCAGTTAGTTCTCAGAAAGGAATAACCCATAAGCAAAGAATTAAGAATAGAAATAGGGAAACATAACACATTTCAAGTGTTACAACTTCATTTAGGTGCAGAACAAAAGCATGTCACAAGCTAGGTTTCCATCCAATTGGCAACAGAGTTTCATGCGAATATTCAACATTTGCATGAAGAAAATATGCACATTTTCACACCAGTGGTGTTTCTCCACCAAACGGACTTGTTTCAGATCAGAATCTGTGCGTGGTGACGTAGTGCACACAAATGTACTTTTTCGCTTACGTTTTTCATGTACCGATTAAAAATATGAAGTTCAATGAGTTTCCATCGCATTTTCAACTCTATTGATGGTTTTGTCACAAAAACTGTTGATTTAAATAGCAAATGTGCCTACTCTGGTCTTGGCACGTCAGCTCTCAGATAGAGTACAGGTAGGCTGTGCGGATTTAATTTTTTTAATTTCACCTTTATTTAACCAGGTAGGCAAGTGGAGAACAGGTTCTAATTTACAATTGCGACCTGGCCAAAATAAAGCAAAGCAGTTCGACACATACAACAACACAGAGTTGCACATGGAGTAAAACAAACATAAAGTCAATAATACAGTAGAAAAATAAGTCTATATACAATGTGAGAAAATGAGGTGAGATAAGGGAGGTAAAGACAAAAACAGGCCATGGTGGCAAAGTAAATACAATATAGCAAGTAAAACACTGGAAAAGTAGATGTGCAGTGGAAGAATGTGTAAGGTAGAGATAGAAATAATAGGGTGCAAAGGAGCTAAAATAAATACAGTAGGGGGGGTAGTTGTTTGGGCTAAATTATAGATGGTCCATGTACAGGTGCAGTAATCTGTGAGCTGCTCTGTCAGCTGGTGCTTAAAGCTAGTGAGGGAGATAAGTGTTTCCAGTTTCAGAGATTTTTGTAGTTCGTTCCAGTCATTGGCAGCAGAGAACTGGAAGGAGAGGCGGCCAAAGGAAGAATTGGCTTTGGGGGTGACCTGAGAGATATACCTGCTGGAGCGCGTGCTACAGGTGGGTGATGCTATGGTGATCAGCGAGCTGAGATAAGGGGGGACTTGACCTAGCAGGGTCTTGTAGATGACCTGGAGCCAGTGGGTTTGGCAACGAGTATGAAGCGAGGGCCAGCCAACGAGAGCGTACAGGTCGCAGTGGTGGGTAGTAAATGGGGCTTTGGTGACAAGACGGATGGCACTGTGATAGACTCCATCCAATTTATTGAGTAGGGTATTGGAGGCTATTTTGTAAATGACATCGCTGAAGTCAAGGTTCACATATGGTGTCCAGCGCACAGCTGGGGGCAGAGGGTGGTCTATAGCAGGCGGCAACAGTGAGAGACTTGTTTTTAGATAGGTGGATTTTTAAAAGTAGAAGTTCAAATTGTTTGGGTACAGACCTGGATAGTAGGAAAGAACTCTGCAGGCTATCTCTGCAGTAGATTGCAACACCGTCCCCTTTGGCCGTTCTATCTTGTTTGAAAATGGTGTAGTTAGGGATGAAGATTTCAGAATTTTTGGTGGTCTTCCTAAGCCATGATTCAGACACGGCTAGAACATCCGGGTTGGCAGAGTGTGCAAAAGCAGTGGATAAAACAAACTTAGGGAGGAGGCTTCTAATGTTAGCATGCATGAAACCAAGGCTATTATGGTTACCGAAGTCATCAAAAGAGAGCCCCTGGGGAATAGGTGTGGAGCTAGGCACTGCAGGGCCTGGATGCACCTCTACATCAACAGAGGAACAGAGGAGGAGTAGGATAAGGGTACGGCTAAAAGCTATGAGAATTGGTCGTCCAGAACGTCCGGAACAAAGAGTAAAAGGAGGTTTCTGGGGGCGATAAAATAGCTTCAAGGTATAATGTACAGACAAAGGTATGGTAGGATGTGAATACAGTGGAGGTAAACCTATGTATTGAGTGATGATGAGAAAGATATTGCCTCTAGAAACATCATTGAAACCAGGTGATGTCATCGCATGTGTGGGTGGTGGAACTGAAAGGTTGGATAAGGTATAATGAGCAGGGCTAGAGGCTCTACAGTGAAATAAGCCAATAAACACTAACCAGGACAGCAATGGACAAGGCATACTTACATTAAGGAGAGGCATGCTTAGTCGAGTGATCATAAGGGTCCAGTTAGTAGTGAGGTTGGTTGGGGTAACGGCGATTCAGACAGCTAGCCGGGCCATCGAGAGCAAGGTAGCATAGGATGGAGGTCTGTTTTTAGCCACCTCGTGCATTTCCGTCGGTAGATTAGTGGGGTTCCGTGTGGTAGATTGGATTAATAGTTATAGTGACCCAAGAAAAATTGTCCGATAGATCTATTCAAATAGCAGCCGATAAGACAGCTAACGATTAGCGGCCCGCAGATGGGCGTTCAGGTAACGTCGCGACGGAGGGGCAGGATAGGCTAGTCTACATGATGAGATTATTATGGATAAGAGCAAGAATATTTGTATTTGTTAAACTGTAATCACCAGAATTAGACCGTCAATATTTATTGAAAAGGGGCATCAAGAGCACCGTGATTTCACCACCCTGTGAAGTCAATCATAACTTATTTAATCTGTAGCCTAATAAACTGCATGGTTTCCCAAATTGTAGTGGGAGGACCACACACCATGTCATCGCGTGACTCCAAGTTTACTTCGTATGATGGTTATTATATCAATATTTGCGCATAAAGGCGTTTCCACCACCATTTCTCACAGAATACATTTTACCGACAACAAAAAGATCCCCCCATATCGAACGAACAAATGATCTGTCAGCATTTACAAAATTGTACCGAAACGTCCTTTTTCAATCACAGCTGTCGTTATTATTATTATTATTTTTTTTACACGGTATGACTTAACTCGCATAAAAACTGTGGATGAAAATGTGGTTATTGCCCCAGTCAGTATTAGAACGTTACGGCCTGCCTGTGGGGAAAACAACTGGTGGTTACCTAGGTTACCACATTGGCTCACCGGAAAAATGTCATTTTTCAAATGCAATTTTCTTGTCTGCTTGTTTTAGTCAATTACAAAACTACACTTAAGAAAGTAAAGGTTACTTTTCAACATGTCCTGCTCCCGAGCGTTCTCACTACTTAGATAAACGTAATATTGTATATCATGCCCCTTCTCATGACCGCGCAAGTGGCCACATGAGTGAGTACTAGCTAGCTACCGACCGGAACATTATGCTAGCCAATACCAACAACACAAACAGACAATACAGATACAACTTACAAACAAACTATACTGAACAAGTTCAATTGCTCACCTGTGATAACATACATAGTTACGTGTAGCCTACTTGGACACCGGGTCCACACATTTCCCACGCCCGAATAGCCTGAAGCAATAGGGTTCTTCTCGCAGGCTCTATATCCCTACAATGGAGCATTGCAAACTGTAGGTTGAGATGTTTTACCTGTTTAGATATACATTGAACAACACAGCAGTATAACAAACAAACAAAAATGTGTAAGACGAGGTTGGCTCTTTTACACTGGGGGTCAATGGGAGATAATGTTTGTTTTCCGCAATTTGTGGGCGTGGTCGAGGGAAATTCCTTATCATTACATGAATATTGACTCTAAGTATATGGAACAAAAAACTATATATTTTTAATGTGCTTCAAAGTACCAGGCCTAAACATACCCTCTGCTATGGCTTGGTGCTGTGGGGCAAATTAGAGCAGGTGAGATCCACAACTGGTGGACTCTTTTGCTTTGCACATGGATCTTGGATCAGGCATCCATTTCCCTCTCAACTGGAGTCACTTAGTTCCCTGAAGCTGGAGTGTTTGACTGTTTCCTTCCCTTGGCTCCTGTGACCTACCAGCTATGTGGCAGCAGTTGGAGAAAGCAAAATAGCAATAGCCTAAAACAAATAAACTGTGATGATGTCACTGCAGCGATGTGTACGGTCATGAAGATAATCATAAAGAAGCCTCACATAAAAATGGAATTGTTTATAATTGGACAGATGCATTTTTAGGTATTTCCACTCTGAAAATCCTGTTTTGTGTCATCGTTGTTTTGGAAGCCATGGAAAATGTCTAAATCTACAGACTTATTGTAAATGACTTACTCTCACTTGTGTCAACATATCAGTTTTATGACTAAGCTCAAACGGAGTGATATTTTCAGCATGATCAATCTCAGAGATACTTGTGTGATATAAGAAGTGAACAGGGGCTACTGGTTGTAAATCCTCTCTGAAGTTAGTTTTTTCGTTGTTGGATTGGTTTTATCATTCATTCTTTACTACATTCACTTAAGACTCCCATTTTGGATTTGAAACCTGGCCTGAGATGAGCACATATATCAAGCATTGTTTATACCTGGTTCTAAGGCTGCGTTTACACACGCAGCCTAACTCAGTCCAATCACATCAGATCAAGTGGACTGAAAAGAAACACATTTTAATACAATGTGGGCATAATCATAATGTGAAAAACAACAGAATGAAGGATGTATGTTAGAACCAGGTATAAAACAGGGCTCCTGACTTAGCAAACAAATCTTCCATTGACAATAATGATCTAGGTGAACATCTAGGTGTGCCATATATTAACAGCAGAGATTTCTGACTAGAGACATTCCTTCTGCAGCCTATGGAAAGCTGAGGTCTGCAAAGGATTCTGGACTATACAGGCCTCCAGGCTAAATCCTCCTACACACGCACACATACAAACACAATACCCATCACTCCAGGTAAACCCTAGTGAGATAACACCAAACTCAAGACATAGACATGTTGGAAAGATCAGTCTTTGGCATTTCTAAACGTAGAGGTGTTTTCATTTCTGATTTAGTTGGTATAGGGCTCTATCTGTTTTTTCAGAGAGAGAGAAAGAGAGAGACCTGGATCATAAAAGGGAAAGACCAAGTCAGTTGTCCAACCCAATGTATTCAACTGAAATGTGTCTTCCGCATTTAACCCAACCCCTCTGAATCAGTGAGGTACTGGGACCTGCCATAATCGACGTCTTCGGCGCCCGGGGAACGGTGGGTTAACTGCCTTGCTCAAGGGGCAGAATGACAGATTATTACGTTGTCAGCTCGGGGATTCGATCAAGCAACCTTCCGCTTACTGGCCAAGTGAAGTCAGGTAATTGGGACAGAGGGAGAGAGTAGATGCATATGGTATACAAGGCAGCCAGAGAGAGAGAAATAGAGACGGGGGGTTATATTACCACCTATGGCTCCACTAGACTATTGAGTCGGCTTATTATGCCTACCCAATAATAATGCATTAAATCACAGATTGGGCACATCATTGCGCACATGTTGTCACACGTCATTAAACACGGTGAGGTGAAAATTATAGACAGCCTTGTCGCAAAATAGGACACAATTGATTGAACATGACATTTATTTCAATATGTTTGAAATAGCCTATATAGGCCCTATGTATCTTTTAGCCTTAACCTTATGTTCGTTTTGGCTGACACCATTTATGTTCCAGGTCAACCCTTACAGTGAGTACAGTAAGCACATCAAGATCTTAAATATGATTGTAGCCTCCCAGAAAGTATTTTCTAGTGTGCCTTTTCCCCCGAGTTGTTCAAAATGTAAGAGCCAAATTTTTGATTACTGTATCAAAGTCATAAATCAATCAAATTAGGGCCCAATCAAAATTTACAGAATGGTTACCAGGAGGAAAATGAGGGAGGGTCATGCTTTTTCTATTTCAGTCAAAGGGAGTATTTTTCAATCTAGTCCAGGGGAGGGTCATGTCATTTGTATTTGATGAAATGTCAGTATTTCTCAGTGTTTTAGAATTAGTTGCTTATTAGAGTATATATATCGAAGTGTGCCCAATGTCGCCCCTCTATCTGATTCTGATCAAGTGCACCTTTAGGCAATTTAGTGTGGTCTCAATCAAATGATCTATAGCCTACAAAGTGCATGCTTTGAGAAGCACAGAGCAATGAGAAAAGCACAGAGCAAAGATAGCTGCTGGGATGGTGTAAATAAAAACTAGGCTGCATTACACACTGCAATGGAAATTCCAAACCTGAGCCCAGGCCTTCTCTGCCCTTGCTGATCAAAACCTTTTTTGTGTGCCGCTTAACCAATGGCTGTGCTGTGTAGGTCTACGCTGGCAGTTAAGGAGGAGAGTCAAAGGTTTCTTCAGCTTTTTATTTTTTTGGGTTGTTGATTAGGCCCCCCAAAAATGCACTCTTGCATGAGGACTAGACTATAGCCTATGTTCAAATGAAAATCAAATGTTGTCACATGCGACGCAGACAACGGTGTAGGTAGACCTTACAGTGAATTGCTTACTTACAAGCCCTTAACCAACAATGCAGTTAAGAAAAATACATGTTAAGAAAGTATTCACTAAAAGAAACTGAAGTAAAAAATAAATAAATAAAAGAAAATAGAAAAATTACAAATAATTAAAGAGCAACAATTAAATAATAGCAGCGAGGCTATATACAGGGGGTACCAGTACAGAGTCAATATGCAGGAGCACAGGTTAATAGTCCGGGTAGCCATTTGATTAGATGTTCAGGAGTCTTATGACTTGGGTGTAGAAGCCGTTAAGAAGCCTTTTAGGCCTTGACTTGGCACGGTATCGAGAGAACGGTCTATGACTAGTGTGGCTGGAGTCTCTGGCAATTTTTATTGCCTTCCTCCGACACCGCCTTGTATAGAGGTCCTGGATCGCAGGAAGCTTGGCCCCAGTGATGTACTGGGCTGTACGCACTACCCTCTGTAGTGCCTTGTGGTCGGAGGCCAAGCAGTTGTCATAACAGGTGGTGATGCAACCAGTCAGGATGCTCTCAATGCTGCAGCTGTAGAACTTTTTGTAGAACCATTGCCAAATCTTTTCAGTCTCCAAAGGGGGAATAGGTTTTGTCCTGCCCTCTTCACGACTGTCTTGGTGTGCTTGGACCATGTTAGTTTGTTGGTGATGTGGACGTCCTCCTTTTCCTGTAGTCCACAATCATCTCCTTTGTCTTGATCATGTTGAGAGAGAGAGAGATGTTGTTATCCTGGCACCACCCTGCCAGCATGATGGTTCTGTTCAGTTTGAAAAGATGAGAAGCTTCCTACTACTATAATTGATTTTATTTAAAATAATAGGTTTCTCGCCCATCAGAGTTATTGACCTCCCAATAAGCCAGATTCGAGTAACTTATATTATGGTGGTGAAATGTATTTATTTTGCCACTTTTTCTCCCCAATTCCGTGATGTCCAATTGCGATCTTGTCTCTTCGCTGCAACTCCCCAACAGGCTCGGGAGAGGCGAAGGTTGAGACATTCTTCGTCCTCCGAAACATGACCTGCCAAGCCACACAGCTTCTTAACACCTGCTCGCTGAACCCAGAAGCCACCACAAGGAGTCGCTAGAGCACCATGAGCCTCCCCTAATCTGGACAGCACTGGGCCAATTGTGCGCAGCTCTATGGGACTCCTGGTCATGGCCGGCTGCGACATAGCCTGGAATCGAACCCCAGGCTATAGTGACGACTCAACACTGTGACACAGTGCCTTAGACCGCTGAGCCACTCTGGAGGCCCTTGCTGCGAAAACTTGAAGTAGCAGCACACTCAATCGGAAGTGGACAGATCATGGTGGAGAAAGTAGGCAAATTCGAGTAGGCATAATTCATTTCGACCGTCTTCTTTTGAATAAGACTTTACTAACAACAAGAGGACTTTGTGTCGGAGCCCATTTCTTCCTATTTAAGAAATAAGAGGTAGGCCTGCCTGTTTGACAGACAAAATTAGGCTATAGGTTGCTACTGTATATCCATAGATTTGTGGTCAATTCCTCCACCCACCATGCACTCTTTAAATAGCCTACCTTCGTGTCAGTGAAGTGCTGTTAAGTTAAAATCAAGACTCGAATTGAGGGGGTATGAGAGGGTATTCCATAGGATAACTTTTATTAAAGAAAATGGCAAAAAGCACAGACCTACCCCTTGTTAGCTTAAGATTTTGAAGAAAAAGCAGATCTGATGCTTTATGCTAGAAAGAAGCTTTAAAATATCTGGGAAAAACATGACTCCAATGCATATGGTGATATCATTGTTTAGTTTCTTTGACATTCAGATGCTGCCTTTGCTTGGGATGGCCTTCTCTCGTTGGATTAAGCTACAGTAGAAGAGTAGCCAGCAGTTAAAGCTTACATTTTTCTGCATCTGTAGGCCTACACGGTCTGGGGTGGAAAGGTAGGCCTACTCTGTCTGGGGTGGAAAGGTAGACCTACACGGTCTGGGTGGAAAGGTAGACATTCACGGTCTGGGGTGGAAAGGTAGACCTACTCTGTCTGGGGTGTAAAGGTAGGCTTACTCTGTCTGGGGTGGAAAGGTAGACCTACTCTGTCTACGGTGGAAAGGTAGGCCTACTCTGTCTGGGGTGGAAAGGTAGGCCTACTCTGTCTGGGGTGGAAAGGTAGGCCTACTCTGTCTGGAGTGGAAAGGTAGGCCTAACATTTTTAAGTACCATGCTCAGATTCCTAATGACGTCTCAGACTAAATTATTTGCAAACATTGACAGTTGCGTTGCAAATAAAACACACACTGAGTTAGCATTGGAGAAATATGATATGATGAACACACAGGCCTGTTCCTCTAATTTGTGTGGTATTAAAAAAAGATTCCGCTAATATGTTAAATAACGTAGAATTGCATAAAAGGTTTATAAAAGGCTTTTTTTTTCTCGTAACCTGCAAATACGATGATAGATACTATAAAGGAGAGCCTTCCACCCCTACTCTTTTCCACAGTGGTCTGCGAACCCACAACCTTCCGGCCCGCAGCCCTGTGCACTATCAATATTCCCGTGTTGCAACGGAATGCGTACAACACAAAGAACAGTTTCTAAAACTGCATATCTATGGCTCTGGTCTGTCCAAGAAGTGAGGGTAAACGGTAGTAGACATGTTCTCTGCTATCCACTTTGATTTAATTATTATTTTGGGGGATAGGGGAATTTTTAAGCATTCAGGGAGGATTTAGGTAACATCTATTTTTCTGAAGGGTGAGTCATCCATTTTCATTTCAGAGAGGTCCCATTTTCTCTGTGTAACTCTTTTTATAAATATCTCCCTGACATTTTATTCATGACATTTTTTGCTCATTTTTAGACAAACTTCAGATCCCTGTCCCTTCCTCTGAACATCACAGGGAAAGCATACTTCCAGTATATCCTTGCGATCATCATAGGTAGATCTTTACTGCACAGACAATTTGTCTCTAGCGCAAAAGTCAAGGTGAAAGGTCAAGGTCTAGGCCAAATTGACTTAAAATGGACTTCAGATCAGTGTTGCTCAGCCACTGAGCATCATAGGGACATCAGCGTGGTTGCACCATTCCTGTGCAGAAATCCATGTGGTTCTAGGACAAACCACAAAATAAGTTATATAGACCAGTAACTGAAAGGTTGCTGGTTCAAATACCTGTGCTAACAAGATGAAAAATCTTTTGATGTGCCCTTAAGCAAGACAGTTAACCCTAATTGTCTCCAGGGGTGCCGTGCTAGCATTTTTTATTAATTTGTATTATTACTTTTATTCATTTTATATATATATATATATATATATATATACGACGCCTACCCCGGCCAAGCCCGGAAGACGCTAGGCTCACCTGGTTGTCTATTTCTTAATTAAAAGGAAAAAACAAAAACCTGCAGCAGACTAGGCCCTCCATCGCAGGAGGTTGGTGCCACCTTAATTGGGGAGGACGGGCTTGTGCTAATGGCTGGAATGGTATCAAATGTGTTTGATTCCATTTACTCCGTTCCAGCCATTATGAGCCGTCCTCCCCTCAGCAGCCTCCACTGCCCTCCATGTAATTAGTTTATAACTGCTGTAAAACAACACATTTCACTGCAATAAAACTTTTTTTTTCAAATACTTTGTCAACTTTGCATTTGTAGTCAACTACGTTCTGAAGTATCAGTAATCACAGTCAGACGATACTCTAAACATCTTGATTCTATGTTTAGCGGAAGATCTTCTGTGGATAAAGTGTCGCGGAAGGGCACAAAAGCATCTTACGATGCATTTTGGCTGCTCTACGAGTGGTCCATATTTTAACCATATTTTGTCATAGAGGGAAATCCTACTACAAATGCATCGTGTCTGCCTGCCTCATTGGAGAACAACCCTTTTCACTAGGTCAAACCCAGTGTGGCACTAAGTAATAGTAGAAAATGTCATCTCCCCTAAGGGTAGAGTAAATAGGTTTCTCAGCTGAATCATAAAAAAACCAACAGGTTATCTAGGTTAAACAGCTGGGTGGTCTAGGGAGGGGTGTGGCAGACGTCTCAGGGTGTGTGTCTACCACGTCTCACTGTATTGTGTCTGACTGGGGCAAGGTGAAGCCCCTGTTCTGCCTGAATATTTCACTGTGGAAAGTCTGATTCAGAATGACTAAGAACAGCCGGCCAAATATACCTGGCAACAGTACAACAATAACCTCCAAGCTCCTCCATACCACAGCTATCCTCTTAGTCAGATACTTCACAATTTCACAAGGAAAGAGACAAAAGGGAATGAGGGCTGGAGAGAGAAAGGAGAGGGGACTGGATTGTACACAAATCAAATAAAAAGTGCTAGTTAGTACCAAAAAAGAGTTAACATTTTGTCCCTTTAGGGGAACACTTTTTTAGGCTCTGAATAACCTTTTCTTTTTAATCGGTTCTTTGAATAACCTTTTGTATAACCTTTTGTATAAATGTTTTTCTGGTTCTTCATTACACTGTTCTAACCAGAGGGTTCTTCATTACATTGTAAAAAAAAAAATCCCAGCTATTTGGTTGCAGTGAAATCTCTTAAAAGTTACTGTATTTGTAGAGCTGGATTAAGGTATTATTTATGTAAGGGACAGCATGTTGCTGTGTTCTGATCACTTAGAGTTCAATTGGAAACTATTCAGACTCATTGACTTTTTCCACATTTTGTTATTTTACAGTTGTATTCTAAAATTGATTGCATTGTTTATTCCCCCTCATCAATCTACACACAATAACCCATAATGACACAGCAAAAACAGGTTTTTCGAAGAAAAATAATTATTGTTTAGAAAATTTGAAACGGACATACCTTATTTACATAAGTATTCAGACCCTTTGCTATGAGACTCGAAATTGAGCTCAGGTAAATCCTGTTTCCATTTAGGGGCGTAGCCTAGTGATTAGAGCGTTGGGCCAGTAACCGAAAGGTTGCTAGATCGAATCCCCGAGCTGGTAAAATGTAAAAATCTGTCATTCTGCCCCTGAACAAGGCAGTTAACCCATTGTTCCTAGGCCGTCATTGTAAATAAGAATTTGTTCTTGACTTGCCTAGTTAAATAAATAAAATGGATCATTCTTGAGATGTTTCTACAACTTTCTTAGAATCCAACTGTGGTAGATTCAATTGATTGGACATGATTTGGAAAGGCACACACCTGCCCATATAAGGTTCCACGGTTGACAGTGCATGTCAGAGCAAAAACCAAGCCATGAGGTCGAAGGAATTGTCCGCAGAGCTCCGAGACAGGATTGTGTCGAGGCACAGATCTGGGGAAGGGTACCAAAACACTTCTGCAGCATTGAAGGTCCCCAATAACAGAGTGGCCTCCATCATTCTTAAATGGAAGAAGTTTGGAACCACCAAGACTCTTCCTAGAGCTGACTGCCTGACCAAACCGAGCAATTGTGGGAGAAGGGCCTTGGTCAGGGATGTGACCAAGAACCCGATGGTCACTCTGACCATGAGAAACAAGATTCTCTTGTCTGATGAAACCAAGATTGAACTCTTTGGCCTGAATGCCAAGCATCATGTCTGGAGAAAACCTGGCACCATCCCGAAGGTGAAGCATGGTGGTGGCAGCATCATGCTGTGGGGATATTTTTCAGCGGCATGTACTGGGAGACCAGTCAGGATCGAGGGAAAGATGAACGGAGCAAAGTACAGAGATATCCTTGATGAAAACCTGCTCCAGAGTGCTCAGGACCGTAGACTGGGGTGAAGGTTCACTTTCCAACAGGACAATGACCCTTAGCACACATTCAAGACAACGCAGGTGTGGTTTTGGAACAGGTTTCTGAATGTCCTTGAGTGGACTAGTTAGAGCCCCGACTTGAACCCAATCAAACATCTCTGTATGAGACCTGAAAATATCTGTGCAGCGACACTGTCCAACCTGACAGAGCTTGAGAGGATCTGCAGAGAAGAATGGGAGAAATGTTCCAAATACAGGCGTGCCAAGCTTGTAGACTTAAGGCTGTAATCACTGCCAAAAGTGCTTCAACAAAGTCTTGAGTTAAGTGTCTGAATGCCTACAGTACCAGTCAAAAGTTTGGGACACACCTACTCATTCAAGGGTTTTTCTTTATTTTTTACTATTGTCTACATTGTAGAAATAATAGTGAAGACATCAAAACTATGAAATAACACATATGGAATCATGTAGTAACCAATGTAGTAACCCTTTGCCTTGAGGGTGGCTTTGCACACTCTTGGGATACTCTCATCCAGCTTCACCTGGAATGCTTTTACGACAGTCTTGAAGGAGTTCCCACATATGCTGAGCACTTGTTGGCTGCTTTTCCTTCACTCTGCGGTCCAACTCTTCCCAAACTATTGGGATGTTGTTCTTCGGCTTGCAAGCCTCCCCCTCTTTCCTCCAAACATAACAATGGTTATTATGGCCAAACAGTTCTATTTTTGTTTCATCAGATCAGATGTGCAGTTGTGCAGTTGCAAACCGTAGTCTGGCTTTTTTTATGGCGATTTTGGAGCAGTGGCTTCTTCCTTGCTGAGCGACATTTCAGGTTATGTCACTATAGGACTCGTGGATATAGATACTTTTGTACCCGTTTCCTCCAGCATCTTCACAAGGTCGTTTGCTGTTGTTCTGGGATTGATTTGCACTTTACGCACCAAAGTACGTTCATCTCTAGGAGACAGAACGCGTCTCCTTCCTGAGCGGTATGACGGCTGCGTGGTCCCATGGTGTTTATACTTGCCTACTATTGTTTGTACAGATGAACGTGGTACCTTCAGGCGTTTGGAAATTGCTCCCAAGGATGAACCAGATTTGTGGAGGTCTACAATTCTTTTTCTGAGGTCTTGGCTGATTTCTTTTGATTTTCCCATGATGTCAAGCAGAGAGACACTGAGTTTGAAGGTAGGCCTTGAAATAGATCCACAAGTACACGCCAATAAAAACCCTTGAATTGAATTGAGAGAAGAGGAGCAGCGAGAGCAGGGAGAGGAAAAAGAGAGATGGAATGAAAAGACAATTGGCCACCTTTCAAAAGAAACCTTTACCGTCTCACTACCATTCTATTATACACACACTTTCATAAAATAGTCAGACAGGCAATGGAAAGAATGGAGAGCGGGAGAGAAATGGCAAGAGAGCGGTAGTCTGGCAGGACTGGCTACTGTTTAACAACATCATCCAACAACCCACCATTATTCTCAGTTACACATTTAAAAAAAGAGGGAAAGGTAAAGAGGAAAGAATGGAGAGAGCAAATTCATATTTTTTTCCACCCACTCCTCCAGAAAGTCTTTCTTTCTGAAACAGAATACTAAGCAAATCATGATTTGTTTAATAGTATGAGAGAGAGAGAGAGAGAGAGAGAGAGAGAGAGAGAGAGAGAGAGATAAAAAAAAAGTAGAAAACTATATCAAACCAAAAGCACAGAGACCCAAATAATGGTGAATTACACCTTAATTAATGTGAGACTTTAAAACTCTATAAACGTACACTCAGGGGCCTCCCGAGTGGCACAGCGGTCTAAGGCACTGCATCGCAGCGCTTGAGGCATCACTACAGACCCAGGTTCGATCCCAGGATCCTGTTTCGGAGGACGCGTGGCTCTTGACCTTCGCCTCTCCCGAGTCCATAGGGGAGTTGCAGCGACGGGACAAGACAGTAGCTACCAATTGGACATCATGAAATTGGGGTAAAAAGTTTTTAAAAATAACAGCAAGCAGCTAACACTAATTGCGTCCATAAACACAAACAACTTCTGGCAAAATTAGAAAAACCTAAAAAAACGATATAATTTTAAAACACTCTACAACACCATTCAAATTGATGCAAACGCAGAATAATGGTAATTGCATGAGAAGTTGAATGGATTAGAATAAGCTGTAAAGGACAATCAAAATCCATTGGAATCCCGAATCACTGACCAGGAGCTCTATAAGAAACTTCAGGCCCTCAAATTTATGGCATCCTAAATGAGATGCTCAAATTCACTTGTGAAAAACTTCAATAGGCTACATTAAACATGTTTCATTTGATCCTGAGTGTAGTTGATTTCCCTGACATCTGGAATCAAGGACTCATAACCCCAATCTTTAAGAACGGAGATAAATTTGACCCTCTTACAGAGTTCTGTAAGATTCTCCTACATGTCAAGAGGAAAACTACAAACAATGGATGCAGGGCAGAATTAGGCCAATATCCACAAATAATTAAAAAGAGTAATGAATTTTGGAAACATCTAAAATACAGTGACCCCCTTTTATATCATTACCAAGCACTGCCAAGAGCTGAGCAAAGAAAAGTGTCCCCTCATCCAGCTGGTCCTGGGGCTGAGTTCACAAACCTGTTCTACTAACACACTGAAGCCTCAGGACCAGAACATCCCAATCAATCAGAATAAACCAAGGGACACAGTCAAAACAAAACTACATTACTTATTGGGAAGCACAAGCACAAAGTAAAATGCAGTGCTATCTGGCCCTAAATCGACAGTACACCGTGGCAAACTATTTGACCATGGTTGCTGATCAAAACCGTAGAAAAAAAACCTTGACAAAGTACAGGCCTTGCCATTGAGAAGGGTAGACACAGGAAAATCTGGCTCCTTGTAGAGGAAAGGCTGTGCAACCACTCTACCACAGCATAACCCGAGACAGAGTTGCATTTCCTGACAAAATATAAAACAATTAGAGTGTCATTTCCCAAAATTCAAAACCCTTATTCAAGGTTTCAAAGACCTCTCTGGTGAGAATAGGCTACCTGTCCTGTTGGTGGAGGACGCAGAGAGCTGTGGGTTGGCAGAGCACTACATTGCTGCCTGCCATAAGATGAGGGACAGTGTCTGACAGACCAACCAACCTGCACATGTCCTTTATGCCATTTTTATTGTTATTGTTCAATGTATGGTTATTTTAACTCTTGGTTATTGTTGTTACTGTTCTCCCATTAACAATATTGATTATTATTATTTTCATTATGTTAATATTGTAAATCTCCAAAGTAAGCTTTGGCAATGTGTACATTGTTACGTCATGCCAATAAAGCAAATTGAATTTAATTGAACATTGAGAGAGAGAGAGACTGACTGACTCCTGCAATGAAATTGAAATGATCACCTCATATTAACCAACGAGTCTTCGTTCATGTCGGGGTGGCAGGTAGCCTAGTGGTTAGAGCGTTGGACTCGTAACCGAAAGGTTGCAAAAATGAATCCTGAGCTGACAAGGTAACAAACAAAAAAACATTATAAAAAATCTGTTGTTCTGCCCCTGAACAAGGCTGTCATTGAAAATAAAAATTTGTTCTTAACTCACTTGACTAGTTAAATAAAGGTAAACTATATATATTTTTTTAAAAGGTCTGTCTAGCCTGAGACTGCCAGGCTTGTGATTGGAGGGAAGTCTCCCAACCCGGACCTCATGCTGGAAAGACACTTCCGGTTGGTGATGTGGGACAAATCAGTCAGTCTTTCTCTCCAGCCAATAGGAGAGCAGCTCACTGAAACCTTTCCAGGAAAATCAAAGGGGCCTGCTCTGCACTCCTAGAACAATATACACTTAATCACAAACAGACATCCTTAAAACACATACACACTCACAGGCGACAGTGGAGACTATTGTCAACATAAGAGACAAAATAGCACAGATGAGTATTTTCAATAGTCATATACTCTCCAGATATGGATCTCGAATTGCCCTGAATGAAGATAAGTCCAGACTCAGGCTTTCCACTTTGAAATCTATATTAGAGTGTGTGTGAGGACAAATGGAGAATCCAACTGATAGCAGAGAGGGAACAGAAGGATTCCACTTTGAAATCTATATTAGAGTGTGTGTGAGGACAAATGGAGAATCCAACTGATAGCAGAGAGGGAACAGAAGGGATTCCACTTTGAAATCTATATTAGAGTGTGTGTGAGGACAAATGGAGAATCCAACTGATAGCAGAGAGGGAACAGAAGGGATTCCAAAAAAGGAAGAGGCACGAATTGAAAGACTTCAGCTAGAGGGAACGCTAAAGTGCTCCAGGTGTGAGCGTTTCCTGCAACCCCTGCCAGTTTGTTACCTACATATCTCCTCTAGATAGCTGCCGATACAGGCAAGAGACTGATCTTCAGCCAGCAATCACTCTATCTCATAAGACTCTGACAGCCCACCTACTCCACCGCACTCTTCACTCCCAACGTTATTCAACTTTTCCTACAGTAGATCAATGGTAGGGATAGGAGATTGAAGTAGCAACAGCTAACTGTGGAACGCAAAGGATATCACGATGATGAGCTCATGCTTTATGATACACACAATGTGGCATTTTGATATCCCTGAAAGGCAACAGTGTGCTCATTTCACACACTTTGTATATTGTACCAAAAGATCAACTGAAATCAGTGAGCATTCTTACTACTTCACTATATCTGTATCTACAAACTCTTGGAGAAAAAAAGGTGCTATCTAATACCCAGAAGGTTTCTTCAGCTGTCCCCAAAGGAGATCCATTTGAAGAACCCTTTTTGGTTCCAGGTGGAAACCGTTTGGGTTCTAGTTTTTTTTTCTCCAATAGTTTGTAGATACAGATATAGTGAAGTAGTAAGAATGTTCACTGATTTCAGTTGATTTTTTGGTACAATGTATTTTTCTAAAAGTGTACTAACATCTAGATCATACTAATGGCTGAGCATAAACTGGAGACACAATCAATTTAAGATGACAAGACTAGCCATTCTAGTGCTTCCAAGTTTCCCTATCACAGCAGTAGATTGTAATACATTAGATGTGTCCTCTCCCCCTATAAGGGCCTCAGTCTCTCCCTTCTTCTCTGGGCTTGCTGAAGCATGTGGCATTATTTATGTGTATAGTACACGCTGCTCCGCCAATATTACAAACAGCTGAACCCAATGGTAGTACGGTACATTGCTAGTGCAGGGAGTGCCAGTCCCCTTGATCTGACTGTACACTGCAGCTATGGAGAACTCCTCTTGACTACAGACAGTACAGAGAGCCATATTGAAACCAGGAGGAGTCAGTCCACTTCAGGATGACGTCACAGCTGGAGAGAGAGAGAGAGAGAGAGAGAGAGAGAGAGAGAGAGAGAGAGAGAGAGAGAGAGAGAGAGAGAAAAAAAAACAGAGTGAGTGTGTACTGTAGGGGAGGGGGGACAGTAAGTAGAGCTGAACAGCCAGTCTGGTTCTACTTCCTCTAGAGTAGAGAGACTGGAGTAAGTATTTGTTTTATTATTTATAGAGCTGGGCTCAGTGTCTGTGTAAATCTAAGTCATTCAACCTATACATAATCTATGTAATTCAACCTTTACACAATAGTAACTATGGCCTAATTCTCTCTCGTTAGTTCATACTGTATCATAACACATTGTCATAATCTAGAACCATAATATACAGTATTTTCAGTGTTCAAATAGGGTAACAAAACCATAATAATTTCAATAATCAAACAGTTCCACCACAATCTCCATCACCCACTCAAACAATCATCTAATGTGGGTTTCTTCAAGGCCCACTTAATGATAGATATAGTTATCAGGGAAACTCACTTTGGGACCTTACACCTCTAAGGAAAGTCCATGTGTGAGTTGAACCTGAGCCCTGTCTCTCTCCGGGCTGGGGTTGAGTTGATTGGCCGGCAGCTCACATCTTGGCTGCAGCTGCAGCTGGGAGTTTTGTCAGAGTAGAGCCAGAGTCAGGCCAGCCAGAGGAGCCCAGAGCTCAACTTAGAAAGACTGACAAAGTCTCCCTCTTCCTCCTCCCCCAGGCTCACAAGTCAGTCTGGGCAAACCTAGGTCGTGTTCAGTAGGAGGAAAGGTTTTGAAACAGAGTGAAATGGGGAGGTATTTGGGCATGTCCAGTAAGAAATGTATGATTTTGTTTCACAACAGTGTGCCCAATCCTCCACCTTGGGTCAAAAAGAAAGCCAGGTAGGAGCCAAACTCCAGCAGCGTATCGGTCCCAAAAGGAGTAGGATAAAAGTACTAACCCTAAACCTAGTCTTATGTTCAACCCTTACCTTAAACCCCTCCAAATAGGGCTCCCCCATCTTTGAATTCCCAATTGAACCATGGGTATGTCCTACAGAACATGGCTATGTATATTTCCAGAATCACAGATAGTAAATAACAGGAATTGATCTGCCTGTCTCTGGCAGTATTCTTCTGTATCTTCGACTCTATTCTGGGCATTTATCAAAATTGGTCAAAAAAGTGTTAGTGATTTTTCTGTAACATTTTCACTCTTTCAACGTTCAAATAAAAAAACATGAGCTGGCGCACACCCAGAGAAAATGCTAGTTCCAGTATAATTGACTGCTCTCACTGCCAGTGTTGGTCAGGCCGATCCCACACCCACAAACTGTGACTCACTGGCCAGGCTCTCGGCTCTGTGACTGGCTGGAGTTCCCTAGGGAGAGGTCATCTGCTCACAGTCTACAAGGGGTCAAACAGTCATGCACATTGGGCGAGTGCGTGCGAGCACACATTATTATTTGCAGTATTACAGTATTTAAGATAAATATATCTCACTGCTCGTCCTGCTCCTGCAAACAATTCCACTATGATACTTGCCCATGTGGCTTAGGGAAAGATGCTGACCGGGTTTTGAGCCGATAGCTCACCTTGGATGTATAAAAAGGAAAAATAAACTCTTCCAAAAAAAGAACAACAGTTTAGAAGTTATGTTCGGTAACGGCTCAAATTCCTTTCTCTATCCATCAGCTCTGCAATCTTAAAGGGTGGGAAACCATTCAAGATGCCATTGAAGGGCAAAGTACACACAATAAACTATTTTTGACCCGTTATAATGACCGCCTCTGGGCCTTTAGATGCCCTCTTTACTCCTCGGCACGCCGTCTACTCACTTCAAAGACTATGCAAGTCTTCCAAGGTTTCTTCTCAAGATGGAGAAATAGGCCTCGACAAAAATATTGACAAGTCCCACAAGCACATCACTTATGCTCCACAGTAGGGTTGCAAAGGGTCGGAAACTTTCCGGTAATATCTTGGGGAATTTTTGCTTAAATTCATCCCCCCCCAAAAAGTTAGCTCATAACAGTGAACCTTTTTGTGTGGGATACACATAAGGCAATTCTAGGTCTTGTGGCATATTTGGGTTAAACTATCCACAATTCAATGGAATTGCAACCCTCTGCATGCACAGTGCCTTCTTCCATCACATGTGCAGTGCACTCTTCCATCACATGTACAGCTGATTCTCAAGATCTTGCACACTAATGAAATGCGATTGAGCCCACGCTACAACACTGAGCCAAGGATTACATGCTTTCTGGTAAGCTTTGATTACAATACTGGGTGGGGTGAATATATTTTCTATTACATTTTTTGTTAACCAGTAGCCTACAGCAAAGTGTGTTTAAATCATTTCTAACTTGTTAACCATTTCTGCTAGTTATAAATGTCTTGCTTGAGCTGGGTATGCAACTGGTTCAACTGCTCTGATGCTCACAAGCAATGTGGATTGGAAGATATTTCTGGATGTTCTTTGCCCAGCATACACTCCTCCAACCAGACATGCTTTATCTACTCATTTGCTGGATGCAGAGTTCAACATAGTTCAAGTGAATGTCAAGCAAATCTTGCTCGATATAGAGATGCAGGCAATGTGTATTGGAAGATATTTCTGGATGTTCTTTGCCCAGCATACACTCCTCCAACCAGACATGCTTTATCTACTCATTTGCTGGATGCAGAGTTCAACATAGTTCAAGTGAATGTCAAGCAAATCATAGAGAAAGCAGACTGTACTGCAATCATCTCTGATGGGTGGTCGAATGTTCGTGGGCAAGGAATAATTACCTACATCATCTCCACCCCTCAACCAGTATTCTACAAGACCACAGACACAAGGGACAACAGACACACCGGTCTCTACATTGCAGATGAGCTGAAGGCCATCATCAATGACCTTGGACCACAGAAGGTATTTGCACTGGTGACAGACAAGGCTGCGAACATGAAGGCTGCTTGGTCTAAAGTGGAGGAGTCCGAACCTCACAGCACACCCATTGGCTGTGATGCTCACGCATTGAATCTGCTCCTCAAGGACATCATGGCACTGAAAACAATGGATACACTCTACAAGAGAGCCAAGGAAATGGTTAGGTATGTGAAGGGTCATCAAGTTATAGCAGCAATCTACCTCGCCAAGCAAAGTGAGAAGAATAAGAGCACCACATTGAAGCTGCCCAGCAACACCCGTTGGGTTGGTGTTGTCATCATGTTTGACAGTCTCCTGGAGGGGAAGGAGTCTCTCCAAGAAATGGCCATATCACAGTCTGCCGATATGGACAGCCCCATCAAGAGGATCCTCATGGATGATGTATTTTGGGAGAGAGCGGTAAGCAGCCTGAAACTCATGAAACCTATAGCAGTAGCCATTGCTCGGATTAATGGAGACAATGCCATCCTTTCTGATATTCAGACTCTGCTTGCAGATGTAAGAGAAGATATCCCTACTGCCCTGCCCACTTCACTGTTGCTCCAAGCAGAGGAAACTGCAGTTCTGAAATACATCAAAAAGAGTGAAGACTTCTGCCTGAAGCCAATACATGCCGCCGAGTACATGTTGGACCCCAAGTATGCTGGCAAGAGCATCCTGTCTGGCGCAGAGATCAACAAGGCCTATGGTGTCATCACTACCATGTCTCGCCACATTGGCCTGGATGAGGGAAAGGTTTCTTGGCAGTCTGGCAGAGTACACTTCCAAGCAAGGGCTTTGGGATGGAGATGCAATATGGCCGTCATGCCAACATGTCTCATCAGCCAAATTATGGAAGGGACTTTGTGGATCTGATGCTCTTTCCTCTATTGCCTCAAATTTGAGTCTTTTTGAGCCTGACAACGAGCCATCCTCAACAAGGTTGGAAAGTGGCAGTGAAGATGAGACCTCAGAGTCTGATGTTCAAGAGGTAGACATTGAGGAGGTCCAGGGAGAAGACACGGAAGCCTGAAAGGAAGACAACCAAAGCTTAGTTTCATTTTACAGATGTACGTTGAAAACAATTTTGGGAGATGCGATGGATCATTGGGGATCATTCAAGATTTCCTTTCTTTTGTTGTTCAGTGAAATCATCCCATGTGAAGAGTCAACTCATTTAATTACAGTTCAGTGTCTATTGGAAGGATTTAATCATTTGAAATGATTTCTACTTATGATAAGTTAAAAGGTTTATGTTTCTGTCTCCATATGTTATGGTAAATATATCCAATGCAAAAAACATCTACATTTAAATGGTATTAAAAATAATTTGCATATATTTCCGATATACTCCCATTAATTCCCACGGAAAGTTTCTACCTTTGAATATTCCCCAAAATGTGCAACCCTAATCCACAGTATGAAACGTTTACACCTATGACAATATGATGTGAATTTTCTGTCATGATATCTTTCAAGCCAGTTGTCACGAGTGCAAAGGACACAAACAAAGTAAGCCATTTTACAGTAAGCCATCAGCAGAAAGAGGCACACGAGAGAGAGAGAGAGAGAGATGGAGAGTAAAGAGAAGAAAGGAGGGGTAGGTGAGCTGCTGCTAGCCAGTTCCTCACAAAGAGGGCATTATCCTCCAGGTTGCCACACTGGGCGCAGTCAACCTGTTCCGTGTTTCCTTAGGAAATGTCCACTTAGTCCTAGGAAGTCGACGGCTTCCCACAGCACCTTTGATTCTGGCCCAGTCAAAATAGTTGCCTGGGCGATTACACGGGTCTGGGCGACCTGGGGGGACGAGCCCCGCGAGGCCCCTGGTAAACAAACGCACTGGGCGAAGACAAATTCTCATGAGGATGCCTTCAGACACCTCCAAAGGTAACCTGTTTTCATATTCAAATGCCAGCCTTGTAACTGCTCACTTTCACCACTTTACATTTTTCCCATGTTTCATTAAGAGGCCTACTGTACCTAATGCTGTGAACTTGAGGTAAAACATATATTTCTAGAGGGTTGTATGAGGGCATTAGCCAGTAGCTAGTAGCCACCCATCTGGTGAATATTGATTGGCCAGTGAGATGTTCCATAGTGTCTTATCTTATAATGGCAACAGAGCTGTTACAGGATATGAGACATGAGTATCATCAGATGTTCTGGTGGAGTGTGTGTGTCTGTGTCAGTGTGTGTGTGTGTGTGTGTGTGTGTCCGTCCATCGGTCCTTCTACCTCACAGTGTAGCAAAGGGCATCAACTCGCTTTGCATCAAATGCCTCTGCATCAAATCCTGTTTTGTGCACAAAATGCAGATGCATTGTGTAGGGCGACGTACCTGTAGAATAAAGACAATACAGACTTGTATCAAGGAATTACACTCTTACAATTACATCCCTACTTCAATCCTAGCTACAGAACTAAGGAGACATAGCGACACTCATAAACAGATCTGTCACTCCATTGCTGGCATTTAAAAAAAAAAGAATAACAGAGAAGACACCCATTTCTTCTGTCAATATTTTGCCAAGAAACATCAAAGGCTGCAGACAAACATGCCCTTGACTCATTTAGTTCTCTCCTTGACAACTTGAAGCTCTTCAGTTGCAATAGTTAACGGATTGTAACCAAATGATATGACATCACCAGGGAAATATGAGGAGAGATGAATCTGCTGCGTGAACAGTAGGGTGTCGTCAAATGCCGATGTGTCCATAAGTGAATGTTGATACATGACCACAGTATGTATTACGTATCTATGCGACCTTCATTTAGGCAGGGGAGTCCCATTGAGACCAAGGTCTCTTTTGCGAGGGAGCCCTGCATGGCAAGACCAAACACGTACACAATCAAGGCAGGAGCATAAGAAAAACAAAGAACAATAGAAAAAAATAAAGCACAATCATACAAAAATACACATATATGCATATTTCAAACCTTCAACTGCTAGAAGTTGCTTTTCCATTTCTAATCCCTGTGTGTGTCAGGTTCTACAGTGCAGACCCATAGGTTTTGAACTGGAGCCTGTGCTGTGGCAGGAGCAGCCTACTGTGAGACCACCCCCATGACACCATATGTGCCTGAGCTAAAGCAAAGATTAGCACTTTTTTTTCTCGGAGCCCTCAGCAGATTCATGCTTAAGATCTTGCTCCAAGTCCACTTTACATAGGATCAATTGATGCTTAGGGCCCACTAAACACTTCACCTAATTGTTCCCTTGCAACTTCTTTATTGGGATGAACTGGTGTCAGCAACTCCATACAATTACTTTTCTGTGATGTAGGCCACTTGGTGTGGCTATGAAAGCTATGATACAAGATGCAACAAGGGCCTGTTGTTTCTTGTTCAAATGCATTCAATTGCACTTCCAATGTGTCTTCTACTAAGGTCTCAGAAGATACCCTCTCAGCATTTGTTTCATACTATTATTCTCTACCTCAAAAATAGAACCCTATTTCCTATATAGCCCACCACTTTTGACAAGAGACCTCAAAAGTAGTGCAGTGTAAAGGGACTAGGGTACCATTTGGGATGCGGCCCTGTATACTAGCCCAGCTTTGGAAAGTCTCAACGGGGGAAATGTCTCTGCAAGCTATGAGGCTGTTTGACCTGCAGGGGGAGCTCCAAGCCTGTTAGTCACCACCATCACTCCTTTAAGGGGAAATAGCAGTGAAGTGAATGAAGGTTCAAGGAGGTTGTCTCTCACTGTCACAAGTCTGCCACATACACAGATCTGCAGTTCGCACACAGTAGGATAGCAAGTGTTTCCAGAGCTGACTCGGACACACATGCCCACTTGCTCACATGCCTGCTCACATACACCCATGCACCAATCACTTACGCACGCATGCACGCTCACACAATTTCAAAATCTCTGGGATAAAGCCATCCAAAACTGATGTACTTCATACGAGAGGAGTACACTGTAGGCCCTACTGTCTTTTAGATGGCTTTCAGATTCAACATTCAGTAAAAGAAAAGGGGAAAAAAGACCGCTTTAAATCATGTTAGATTATGTCCTTAATATTTGGGCCTGGTTTGCAAATTAAGCCATTTTGGAGAATACATTTTCCTCCACTCACCGATTTGAGAGAGTTTAGATAAAGGGTACAGATATCTAGCCTTGGGCTGAGTTTCCAATGCAAGTAATCTGGAACCATACCAAAACAGTCTGTTATTGCTGGAAGTTTACCATTGAAAACGTGGTCAACAGCACCACCTAGTGTTGGTATCATGTAATGTCAAAAAGAGCCAGACGTTCCATTCGTGTGCTTGCTTTTGAAAAAACAGGTCGCAAGGTGGCATGATTCCCACTTTACAAAAAACTGCATCTGTTCACTTAGTCATTCCATTTCAAATGGGAGCTTCAGACACAAACAACAAACAAAGCTTGTCATTAGGCTGACCTCAATAGAAAATTATGTACTGATGAATTGTACATTTACATTTGCCATTTAGCAGACACTGTTATCCACAGTGACTTACAGTCAAGCGTATGCAACTAAGGTAGATAAAACAAGTACATATCATAGTTAATATTCAAATGAATACAGGGACAAAGGGATGATTCAACACACTTTTTCAAGAAAGTTGGCATGTGGGAGGGTAGTACATTATTTACTGAGAGCGAGGGGGAAGGGGTTGATCCTGACCATGAATAGATTACAGAATTAATCAGATCAGATTAAGGGTTCCAGTACGACCAGTAGAAAGATGCCCTCTAGTCTCTCAATATTAATGTGCAACACTCTTCGTTAAGTCCCAGAGACTACGTTCAAAGACATATATATGGGCAAGAAAGCATGATAGAGAGGGAGCGCGAGAGAGACAGACCCATACAGAACCATGTGCATACGTCGCACACACACACCTACACACAAAAACACAAAACGCAGACACCCACTACTGACCTGCACGCACGGCTGTATTCCGTAGATTATCTCATTGTATCTGTTCAATGTTGTTCCACATATACTGCATGATCTCATTGTATCTATAGACACTGAGTACACAAAACTTTCAGAACACCCGCTCTTTCCATGACATAGACTGACCAGGTGAGTCCAGGTGAAAACTATGATCCCTTATTGGTGTCACTTGTTAAATCCACTTCAATCAGTGTAGATGAAGGGGAGGAGACAGGTTAAAGAAGGGATTTTAAGCCTCGAGACATTTGAGACATGGATTGTGCATGTGCACCATTCAGAGACTGAATGGGCAAGACAAAAGATTTAAGTGCCTTTGAACAAGGTACGGTAGTAGGTGCCAGGCTCGCCGGTTTGTGTCAGGAACTGGAACACAGCTGGGTTTCCCGTGGGAATCAAGAACGGTCCACCACCCAAAGGACACCCAGACAACTTGACAACTGTGGGACACATTGGAGTCAACATGGGCCAGCATCCCCGTGGAACGCTTTCAACACCTTGTAAAGTCCATGCCCTGGCGAATTGAGGCTGTTCAGAGGGCAAAATGGGGGGGTGCAACTCAATACAGGAGTGTTGATTTTATCCATATTTTGTTGTGTTACAGCCTAAATATATAATGGATTAAATTGAGATTTGTTTTGTCACTGGCCTACATACAATACCCCATAATGTCAACATGGAATTCTGTTTTTTGAAATTTGTACACATTAATTGAAGAGTTGAAATGTCTTGAGTCGATAAGCATTCAACCCCTTTGCAATAATGACGTTTAACATGATTTGTGAATGACTACCTCATCTCTGTACCCCACACATACGATTATCTGTGAGGTCCCTTAGTAGAGCAGTGGATTTCAAGCACAGACTCAACCACAAAGACCAGGGAGGGTTTCCAATGCCTAGTAAAGAAGGGCCCCTATTGGTAGTGAAAAATATGGTTTGTTTATGAATCGGAAGGACCATAAAAAGGGCTAGAAAAAAAACGTAGGTGCTGGATTTGAGGCTGGTAGCAACCACCACAGGGTGTCCATTCAGAACACAAGCAGTAGTTCCAGTTCAAGGGTTGAATGAAGATCCACACACACACCCACCCACCCACAACACCACTCTCTCTGATATTAATTGTGGTTCTGTAAAGAAAAGAGGAGAACTTAGGCTATAGCACATTATGGGAAAAGATATGCCTATTTGCATGTCAACAACGAAACAGACTGTGGACCCAAACACATGCTAGATGCATAAAGAACAGTTGAGCAATGTAGCAATATCTACACATTATAAAACATAACAAGCATGAGCAATCTACAACCGGAAATAGCCTAGCACCACAGACAAATGCTAACAAATGCTAATCGCCAAGAAGCATGCTAAATAGTAATGCATTCTGAATGACAATGCTAGCAGGAGTACGCAAGCTATCTAGCAAGTTTAACACAAATGGTACATTTATTTATTTTATTTATTTAACAAGGCAAGTCAGTTAAAAACAAATTATTATTTACAATGACGGCCAACCAAAAGGCCTCCTGCGGGGACGGGGGCATGGGATAAAAAAAAAGCATAAATTCAACGTAAATATAGGACAAAACACACATCACAACAAGAGAGACAACACAACACGACATAAAGAGAGACCTAAGACAACAACATAGCTTGGCAGCAACACATAACATCACCATGGTAGCAACACAACATGGTTGCAGCACAAAACAGGATACAAACATTTTTGCGCACAGTCAACAGCACAAAGGTCAAGAAGGTAGAGACAACAATACATCACACAAAGCAGCCACAACTGTCAGTAAGAGTGTCCATGATTGAGTCTTTGAATGAAGAGCTTGAGATAAAACTATCCAGTTTGAGTGATTTTTGCAGCTCGTTCGTCGCTAGTTGCAGTGAACAAAAAAGAGGAGCGACCCAGGGATTTGTGTGCTTTGGGGACCTTTAACAGAATGTGACTGGCAGAATGGGTGTTGTACGTGGAGGATGAGGGCTGCAGTAGATATGTCAGATAGGGGGGAGTGAGGCCTAAGAGGGTTTTATAAACAAGCATCAACCAGTGGGTTATGAGACGAGTATACAGAGATGACCAGTTTACAGAGGAGCATAGAGTGCAGTGATGTGTCCTATAAGGAGCATTGGTGGCGAATCTGATGGCCGAATGGTAAAGAACTCGAGAGCACCCTTACTTGCCGATCTATAAATGATAATGTAATCTGTCATGGGTAGGATGGACATCTGAATCAGGGTTAGTTGGCAGCTGGGGTGATAGAGGAGTGATTACAATAGGGGAAACCAAGTCTAGATTTAACTTTAGCCTGCAGATTTGATATGTGCTGAGAGAAGGACAGTGTACTGTCTACCCATACTCCCAAGTACTTGTATGAGGTGACTACCTCAAGCTCTAAACCCTCAGAGGTAGTAATCACACCTGTGGGGAGAAGGGTATTCTTACCAAACCACATGACCTTTGTTTCGGAGGTGTTCAGAACAAGGTTTAGGGTAGAGAAAGTTTGTTGGAAACTAAGACAGCTTTGTTGTAGAGCATTTAACACAATCCAGGGAGGGGTTAGCTGAGTATAAGACTATCATCTGCATATAAATGGATGAGAGAGCTTCCTACTGCCTGAGCTATGTTGTTGATGTAAATTGAGAAGAGCATGGGGTCTAGGATTGAGCCTTGGTGTGCTCCCTTGGTGACATGCAGTGGCTGATACATCAGATTTTCTGACTTTATACACTGCACTCTTTGAGAGAGGTAGTTAGCAAACCAGGCCAAAGACCCCTCAGAGACACCAATACTTAGCTGGCCCACAAGAATGGAATGGTCTACTGTATCAAAAGCTTTGGCCAAGTCAATAGAAATAGCAGCACAACATTGCTTAGAATCAAGGGCAATGGTGACATCATTGAGGACCTATTGAGGACCAATTTACAACAGACACTATTTAGCTCCAAACAACAAAACATCAAGATTTTGGCACTTACATTTAGCTGCATGCACAATAACAGCAGAAAGAAAAAGCCATTTCTTCTAAGGAGGTAAAATAAGCCATAGAGAAAAACAGGTTGATCCTCAGAATGGAAACTACAGACTGCCTCCCTAACCCTGAGGCCCTTGGCCCTGCCTGGTTGGGTATTACACTAAGTCCTAGGAAAGAAGGCTGCTGATTGGCTAATACAATTATGATGATTGGCATGACCTTATTCCAATAGGAAAACCAAAAGACATTTGGGGTCTTGGAAAGGAGACGAAATGGCCGTTTTTACAGGTAGATGCAGGTGGCTGGGATTCTATAATATGTAGACTCAGGGTTGTGAATTATTATGCAAATTAGATATTTCTTTGATTATTTTTATACATTTGCAAAAATTTCTAAAAACATGTTTTCACTTTGTCATTATGGGGTATTGCGTGTAGATTGGTGAACGATTTAATCCATTTTGAAATTAGGCTGTAACACAACAAAATGTGTAGGGGTATGAATACATTCTGAAGGCACAGTATGAAGTTTCTTTCCAAAATGCTATATATCATTTTTTTTATGTTGCTAAATTAGCTTTTTATTATTGAAAGAAATTAGGAAAGAGATTGGTGTGTTTTTTTAACCATCTAATCATGGCATGGGGCTGTTCAATGATAGACATGTATTTGTTTAAACTCTATCCATTGGAGGCGGCAGATAGCCTAGTGGAGTAACCAAAAGGTTGGTGGATCAAATCCCCGAGCTGACAAGGTAAACATCTGTTGTACTACCCCTGAACAAGGCAGTTAACCCAATGTTGTCATTCTAAATAAGAATTTGTTCCTAACTCACTTGCATAGTGAAATAAATGGTTTCATTGCAGAGAGACAAATAATCATGTCTTTTTGCAAAATGCCTCACTCAGATAAATAAATAGTACTGCTAGGATTTACACAGTCAAATGTAACAAATAACAAAAACAATTATAAAGAAATGTCCAAATGATACATTTGTGACAGATATGAGATCTCTATGTAAAACATTTACATTTGACATTTTAGTCTTTCAGCAGATGCTCTTATCCAGAGTGCCTTACAGCAAGTGCATTCATTTTAAGATAGCTAGGTGAGACAACCACATATCAGTCAAATACACAGGATATGAACATTCCATTCCAGCTAAACAATGGATATATAGCTTTTTGCAAAAACAATCTATCAATAAAAAAATCTGAGAACAGCAATATTTTACACACATATGTAGGTACCAATAATATCTGATGAAAAAACACAATTGTGAAAAATTGGTGGATATAGCATTTTGGAAATAAACCTTTCATATATTCCTCTTTTTTGTTTACTTATCAAAGCAAATGCTTTTTATATTATCTCATTATTATTACTATTTTTATTGATTTAAATTTGTATTCATAAAATAATATTTTCCTGGCATGGTTTAGGTCCTCTCATCCCTTTACAGGGAAAGGTAAACACCAATTAAACACACAGCCAGCCCTTCTGTGTGATCACTGTCACGTCCTGACCTTTGTTCCTTTTTTATGTCCCTATTTTAGTTTGGGAGTTGGGGTGGGCATTCTATGTGTTGTTCTACGTTTTTGTATTTCTGTGTTTGGCCTGGTATGGCTCCCAATCAGAGGCAGCTGTTTATCATTGTCTCTGATTGAGAACCATACTTAGACAGACTGTTTTCCCACTATGATTTGTGGGTAGTTGTTTTCTGTCTTTGTATTAGTTACCAGACGGAACTGTTTCGGTTGTTCACATTGTATTGTATTGTATTGTATTGTATTGTATTGTATTGTATTGTATTGTATTGTATTGTATTGTATTGTATTGTATTGTATTGTATTGTAGTGTTCAGTTCAGTTCAGTTTAATAAAATGACAAACACTTACCACGCTGCATATTGGTCCGATCCTTCCTACTCCTCCTCAGAAGAGGAGGAAAACTGTTACAATCACCCTCAACCAATGGTGAATAATTTATATCCTTAAGGGAGGGGTCTCTTCCAAGATGACAATGCTCCCGTCCACAGGGCACGAGTGGTCACTGATTGGTTTGATGAGCATGAAAACGATGTAAACCATATGGCCGTCTCAGTTACCAGATCTCAACCCAAATGAACACTTATGGGAGATTCTGGAGCGGCATCTGAGACAGTGTTTTCCACCACCCTCAGCAAAACACCAAATGGTGGAATTTATTGTGGAAGAATGGTGTCCATCCCTCTAATAGAGGGAGGGTGGCCCAAGACCCTATTATTAAGACACTTTATGTTGGTGTTTCCTTTATGTTACTTGTATATATACAGTTGAAGTCGGAAGTTTACATACACTTAGGTTGGAGTCATTAAAATTCATTTTTCAACCACTCCACAAATTTCTTGTTAACAAACTATAGTTTTGGCAAGTCGGTTAGGACATCTACTTTGTGCGCGACACAAGTCATTTCTCCAACAATTGATTACAGACAGATTATTTAACATATAATTCATTGTATCACTATTCCAGTGGGTCAGAAGTTTACATACACTAAGTTGACTGTGCCTTTAAACAGCTTGGAAAATTCCAGAAAATTATGTCATGGCTTTAGAAGGTGTAGGTGTACCTGTGGATGTATTTCAAGGCCTACATTCTAACCCAGTGCCTCTTTGCTTGACATCATGGGAAAATCTAAATAAATCAGCCAAGACTTCAGAAAAAAAATGTAAGCCTCCACAAATCTAGTTCATCCTTGGGAGCAATTTCCAAACACCTGAAGGTACCACGTTCATCTGTACAAACAATAGTATCCAAGTGTAAACACCATGGGACCACACAGCCGTCATACCACTCAGGAAGGAGACACGTTCTGTCTCCTAGAGATGAACGTACTTTGGTGTGAAAAGTGCAAATCAATCCCAAAACAACAGCAAAGGACCTTGTGAAGATGCTGGAGGAAACGGGTACAAAAGTATCTATATCCACAGTAAAACAAGTCCTATATCGACATAACCTGAAAGGCCACTCCAGCAAGGAAGAAGCCACTGCTCCAAAACCGGAATAAAAAAGCCAGACTGCGGTTTGCAACTGCACATGGGGACAAAGATCGTACTTTTTGGACAAATGTCCTCTGGTCTGATGAAAAAAAATAGACCATCGTTATGTTTGGAGTGAAAAGGGGGAGGCTTGCAAGCCGAAGAACACCATCCCAACCGTGAAGCACAGGGGTGGCAGCATCATGTTGTGGTGGTGCTTTGCTGCAGGAGGGACTGGTGTACTTCTCAACATAGATGGCATCATGAGTTATTTGTTTTTTACTGTTATTCTCATTATCTCACTTTGCTTTAACAACAGTAGTTTTGCCATTCATGCAGCGAGAGAGAGAGTGACACCACTTATTTGGATAGTCCCAAGTAGATGCTTTGTAGTTCAATAACTTTTGTGAAAGGCCATACCTATCCACTGACAAAATCCTGGGCGGGACAGCACGAAATGAGACACAGAGACGTGACTTCAACAAAAAGAAGGAAACTGTTTCGGGAGTTATTCTTTCAACTCTCCCCGGGACCGTACAAACAAAGGCCAGGGTAATGGCTATCCAAACAAACCCCCCCACAAAAAACTAACAGTTGCTACCACACGCCAATCCAACAGCTTGAGCCGAACCTATAACAGGGCATCCTACTGTCCTGGAATTCACCATATTCACCATCTCCGGTTCATAATCATTCTGCCCCTTAAGATAGCACAAACAATAATCAGTCAATTGGCCTCAGGTGAGCTCATCAGTAGTGGCTGTACAGCGGCCCACCTCCAGGAGTGGGTGCTGTCGGCCCACTTCATCCGGCTAATCCCTCCCACTTTCAACATTACAACTAACTAACTACTAACCTTAACCTTTATCCTAACCCTAAAGGTAACTGTTACCGTTACCCTTATTCAAACCTTAACTGGAACCTTAACAAGCTGTTGGATATCAAGAGATTGTTTGTTGATAGTGTGCCAATCTGTAGATCATCAGTATGGGACTATCCAAAAAAAGTGTGACTGAAAAAGAGTTTGAATTCTTACAATTCAACGTTCTAGTTCAATGGGTCTGTATCAGCTCACGGTGATATATCAGACATCAACCCACCTCCTGATACAAATGTTTATTTCTAAAACATACATTACAACTTGATTGAAGCAAGGGACACGTGCAGCATGAGAGGATCCATGTTCATATCAGGTTCAAAACAAGAGAGAAGTCACAGAGAGAAGTCACAGAGAGAACCAAAAGACGTCAAAGAAACTGCTGTACTGGGTACACTTTATTTACAAGCGAAACAAAAGCCAGTCAGTGGTGGGTGCAATTGGAACATTCCAGAGCCTGTTTGGAAGCTCTATAACCGCCAGAGGCAACTGACAGGTGAGGGGGATAGGGTCATAGGTCTTCAAGGAGAAAGGAAGGACACCATTGTAACCAAGTGATCCTTCTAATCCCCTGAATCGTCCCTGGATAAATCTCCTCCTCAGCTCCCAGTGAACTCAGGTGACCTTGTGTAGCCTAGTCAGTGTGACATGTTGTGTTGTCCTAAACCGGCTGACTTAGTGGACGTCTCTCCGATTTCTTCTCTCCAGTTTCAGCCTCTTCAGCCCTGTAAAGAGTGATACATAGCTGCAATACGTTTGCCATGTGTTCCTATGTAAGTACAACATGATGTTTTTCCCTGTGTCCCGCCTGGGGCTGTTTGTCCCCCCGGGCGGGCTAGGTGATTATGCAGCCTCCCTTCTCAGGCTTATAGGGGTTCTTATCATCTGGTACTCCTGTTATCAGGAGGTCGGTACAAGACGCAGCCTCACACCAGTCCATGGTGTCCTTGGATGTCTTGGACACCTAAAAGAAACGGAGAGGGGTCAATAGAAGCATTCTAATTCAGTTCAATGGGACTGTATCAGTGCACGGTGATGCCTTTGTAATGCTACAGAGCTTCTCTTTATGGACCCATTGGTTTTACGTACAGGCTCCCTGGGTGTCGAGACTTCTTTCTTCAGCTGTTCCAGCTCCATCTTAAGGATGTCAATGTCTGACATATCCCGAGCCATCTTTCCCTGAGAAGGAAGGAGGGGGAGAGGATCAGTGAGAGAGGGCACACAAAATAAACATCAAACATTCACCACGCTATAACAAGTAACTCTTATCTTGTTGCTCGTCAGTAAAGATCCAAATGAATCTAAATCCTTCTGGATTTGTGAATGAATTCACTTATTGCACAGATCGGCATACTTGTTTGATATTCTTGTATCAGTCTTCAACAACGCGCTTTAGTGGGTTGAACCCAGACCTTAATCTTTACCTTTCAAATCCATATAATTCCTCTTTCTTAAGAATGTCATGTGTGGTAAAATAACTGTAGGATGTCACAGCAAGCTAAAGAATGTTGCGGGACAGGATTACCCAATAAGACCACACCCTATACATTGTGTAGCTTTGTATGGCTAGTCGCCAGGAATTCTACTCTAATAATATCTTGTTTTTAAGTAGAGTTGATCTCTACACAGTAAAAGACATGTCAGGTCAGGGATGGGCAACTTTGATGGGGTGGGGGCCACAAAAAAACTGAACTGATCATGAGGGGCCGCAGTGGCTCGCTGGTCACTTGACAGCAGAGAGACATTTTTTAAGTTGTAGAGTTAATTTCCTGCAATTCTACACATTTTGCCATGGGGATGTGAGAATACCCTGACTGAGTTCCAAAATATATACAGTACATATTATATTTTTGGGGGAGGGAAATGAATCCGCTGGCCTACAAAATGGGAGCCTTAGACATCCGTGTATGAACAACCCCAATGAACTATTGACATGTCTGTTTCCATGGCCTTGTGCTTGTTGACTCTTCCCTATCCTAAAAGAATCTGTCATACAACTGAACTTTGGAAATAAAAAGGCTACGTGGTTGGTGTTCTTTTTTGGGTACTACTTCAGTCCTACCTTCTACCAACACGCTGTGCCTACATAATCAGGCAACCAGCCAAACCCAAAACGAGCATTTATGTCACATGAACAATTATAACAGGTAAGGAAGCCACTGTGACAGTGGGTTGTGCAAACAACAGATTTATTACATTGTGACTTCTGGACACACTGAGGAAACACACACTGCATTCATCCATTTATTTCTGTCCCAAAAAGGCCATTGATATGGCCTATGAGTCTAGAAAGAGACCTCTGAGTTACGTCTAACAATAGTGAAAACAACTCAGAGTAGTCAATTATACAAACACATCGATTAATTGATCCTATTTGAATTTTGATAAAAATACATAAAATGTAGTAGTATGGCTTTGTTGACTTCCGTCAATAAAAAAAATCCATCCCTCAATAAAAAAATGGAAAAAGACGTTCTAAATGCATGCATTTAACTGAGTGAATTGCTCAGTTGAGCTAGAATCTCCCTGAACACTGGTCCAGGCTAATGGCCAAGACTGAAGTTAGTCGCTACATCCTCTCCTCGGGCCGACACTCACCTATTGGTTGTGGGGACAGTCGATGCAGGGAAAGTGTAGTCACTCGCCCTCTATGGGAACGCAGTGTTCGGGGTGTCCAACTGGATCACCCTGTTCCTCAACTCTCCTCTTCAGGATGTTCTCCAGATGGCACGATGACAGATTGAGAGGAGACTCTTGTACAGACCCCCCCCCACCCCCGTTCCTAATCAGATTAGTCTATTATAATTAGCTGCGCCAAATGTCAACCTCAAATCACAAATTACCTTTGAGTATCACAGGAGGACATAGAGAGAGAGTATCAGCTCCAGCCAAATGCTCCCAAACCACAGGTCCTGGATCAGCTCTCACAATGCCAATCCTGACCTTTATCATGGGGTTTCAAAGTTTAAACTGGCCCTAGATCTGTGCTGATTATGAGCAACTTCCACTCTCACCTGGGTCACTCTCAGAGGTCGAAACGGGAGAAAAAAGTTTGAAATGGAACACGGATATGAGCATTCTGATTGACCAGGAAATCATTTTAAAACTGTCCACTTACAGACCTTGTGATGGATTGAATTGGGGGGGGGTTAATAAGAACATTTACGGTATAAGACCTATACAGTATAACAAAGTAACAAAGACTTATTGTTTAATTGTCAGGCATCTTATGAGTTGGTTTCTAGGCAAGCCCCATTCAAACTTTTCTAAATCCTTCAGGACTTCACTTGCTCAAACAATTCCAATCCCTCACATGTTTTGCCTCTTAACAGTGACCTTGCTGGTCGTCTGCTTCCCATTTGGTATCTGGCCCCACGTCATCTCTTATTAAAGGAGCAATCTCAGACAGATAGAGATGTAGGATTGATGAATACAGATGTAGTATCTTAATTTGATCAGTCTTTTGTTGTTGAGAATTTTCCTGCACAGCCGGAAATGCAAACTTATAGTGTATTCAATGTTAAAAAAAGGCTTCTAAAGTTTATAATTTTCACTTTAAAATGTCCGACTTGATTTGCCCTAACGGAAATTGTATCAACCACTCTTATTTTCTTGCTGTAGCAAACTGGCTCAAATGAAGATCCTGCATCTGTAGGGCTGGAGAAATGTAACAATGTCACATGTATAGATGGTATTTTCTTGATCTATTTTATCAAAAATTAATCTTTTAACCATGTTTTGAAGCTTACAATAATTTAGTTAAAAATCTAATATTTGGGATTATGATGGAGAAAGACAGTTGAACTAATCTCATGAGGCATTTATTATTGATATTCTTCAAAAATCAATGGCTATATATCAACAATCCAAAATTGTGTATCAATCCCAGATTGCCCCACACCAACCGTTTTAGCCCAGAGACAGAACGCTTCCTGAGTCAAATCCTCCCAATCCCATTTCAGAGTCTTGTCCGTCTTAATCCATTAGATTAATGACTGAACCCTGTAACTTCCTCTTGTATGTGTTTGTGTGTGTGGGGGGAGGGGTAAACTAAAATAGAATATTGCGTGACCACTGTGTTACAATACACATTGCAGCTGACAAGCTGACATACACACACAAGAAGACACCGGACACACACATATACACAGCTTTTTTCCAATGAAATTTTAGGACTTTTGGGGGTATTTTTTTGGGGGCGTAAAAATATTTTAAACCTAACCCTAACCATACCCCTTAACCTAATCCTTACCCAAACCTGTGTGGGTCTTGTTTGCATGGGGAGGTGTAAGGTTACAAGCTGTGGGTTTACAAGCTGAGGAAAATACTCAAGGACTTCTTTTAAAAAAAAACGTTACAAAATGTATAATTATACATATAAATATGTACATGTAATAATAATATGTATGATTTATACAAATGTTTATTAAAACAACATTAGGCTGACATTAACATTAACTTAATTAACATTAACTTTTTGAATAATTGTAATATGTATGTATTTCTGTACTAAAGTTTTTAAAGAAAATAAAAGGGTTATAAGAAAATGTTATGTACCTTCCTCCTGACCCCCCCCCCCCCCCACCCCCCACCCCAAGTATTGTGTGTGTGTGTGTCTTGGTTGCATAAGGAAGTGTCACGTTACAAGCTATGGGTTTACAAGCAGAGGAAAATACTAAAGGACTTCTTTCTAATAAAAAAATTAATAATTAAAAATATAAATATTTATTGGCAAAAGTGTTGTGTAATAATAATATGTATGTGTAATAAAGATATGTATGATCTATATAAAGGTTTAGTAAAAAATATATAATAAAAACATTAGGGTTAATGTTTAATGTTGCAGAGTAAACATTTTGATAACTGTAATATGTCTGCATTTCTGTACTAAAGATTTTAAAGAAAATAAAAGGTTTGAAAGAAAATGTAATTTATACCTTTAATGAAATCTCTCTCTCTCTCTAAGAGTGCTTGGTGTCACGGGTTGTGTGTAGAGAAACAAAGAAACAAACAACGAACCATAACATAAGAGGTGCTACATGCACTAACTCAAAAACAAGATCCCACAAAAACCCAGTGGGGAAAAAGGCTGCCTAAATATAATCCCCAATCAGAGACAACGATAAACAGCTGCCTCTGATTGGGAACCATACCAGGCCAACATAGACATAAAACAACCTAGATAACCCACCCTAGTCACACCCTGACCTAACCAACATAGAGAATAAAAGGCTCTCTATGGCCAGGGCGTGACAGTAATGCTCTTTCTCTGTAAACAAAATAAGAACAGACTTTCAGCATGCTTATAGAGAAGGGCACTCAACACTGACACAAATGACGGATGATTGGTTGAAAGAAAGTGATAAGACGATTGTGGGACCTGTACTGTTAGATTTCAGTGCAGCCTTTGATATTATTGACCATAACCTGTTGTTGAAAAAACATATGTGTTATGGCCTTTCAACCTCTGCCATATCGTGGATTCAGAGCTATCTAATAGAACTCAAAGGGTTTTCTTTAATGGAAGCTTTTCTAATGCCAAACATGTAAAGTGTGGTGTACTGCAGGGCAGCTCTCTAGTCCCTCTACTCTTTTCTATTTTTACCTATGACCTGCCACTGGCATTAAACAAAGCATGTGTGTTCATATATGCTGATGATTCAACCATATACGCATCAGCAACCACAGCTAATGAAGTCAGTGAAACCCTTAACGAAGAGTTGCAGTCTGTTTTGAAATGGGTGACCAGTAATAAACTGGTCCTGAACATCTCTAAAACTTAGAGCATTTTATTTGGTATAAATCATTCCTTAAATTCTAGACCTCAGCTGAATCTGGTAATGAATGTTGTGGCTGTTGAGCAAGTTGAGGAGACTAAATTACTTGGTGTTACCTTAGATTGTAAACTGTCATGGTCAAAACATATAGATTCAATGGTTGTAAAGATAGGGAGAGGTCTGTCCGTAGTAAAGAGATGCTGTGATTTTTGACACCACACTCCAAAAATGCAAGTCCTGCAGGCTCTAGTTTTGTCTAATCTTGATTGTCTAGTCGTGTGGTCCAGTGGTGCAAGGAAACATCTAGTTAAGCTGCAGCTGGCCCAGAACAGAGTGGCACGTTTTGCTCTTCATTGTAATCAGAGGGCTGATATTAATACTATACATGCCTGTCTCTTGGCTAAGAGTTGAGGAGAGACTGACTGCATCACTTCTTTTGATAAGAAACATTGTGTTGGAAATCGCAAAATGTTTGCATAGGCAACTTACACACAGCTCTGACACACACACTTACGCGACTGGCATGCCACCAGGGGTCTTTTTACAGACCCCAAATCCAGAACAAATTCAAGAAAACGTACAGTATTATATAGTGCACTTATTGCATGGAACTTCCTTCCATCTCATACTGCTCAAATAAACAGCAAACCTGGTTTCAAAACACTGATAAAGCAACACCTCACAACACCTCTCCCCTATTTGACCTAGATAGTTTGTGTGTATGCATTGATATGTAGGCTACGTGTGCCTTTAAAAAAAATGTATGTAGTTCTGTCCTTGAGATGGTCTTGTCTATTGATGTTCTGTATTGTGTCATGTTTTATGTTTTGTGTGGACCCCAGGAAGAGCAGCTGCTGCTTTTGCAACAGCTAATGGGGATCCTAATAAAATACCAAATACCAGAGGTATGGACTCGAGTCACATGACTTGGACTCGAGTCACAAATATGATGACTTGCAACTCAACTTTGACTTTAACACCAATGACTTGTGATTTGACTTGGACTTGAGCCTTACGACTCGACCTGACTTGATTCCCTCCCCAAGCCCAAGTCATTTAAATTATGCTATTTAAAAAAGTGTGCAGTGCATCAACTCTTCATTTAACGGATTACAGTTTGAAACGGACAGCAGCCAATAAAACTGTGCCAGCTGAGAAAAAGTGTGTGGCAGTACAGAGGAACGTCAGCGGGTGAATTCAGATGGAGCCCTTGAAAAGATGATACCCGGATATAAAGACGATGCTGTATCAACAAAAAACAGATGCAACTTGCAAAACATGCGAGAAGAAAATTGCAGACGGATGTGCAACAATTTCCAATTATGATCGACATTTGAAGCTGCACAAAGAACGGTAAGTTGTGGATAATATCGCCGACAGCTATATATTTTATTACTTTACTAGTGTATCATGTAGGCTAACTTAATGTTAAATCAATGAGCCTCCACACAGTCAGTGCGGGAACGTGATCATTGCAACCAAGAGTGAGCTACAACTGGCGAGGCAGTTGGTAGCCTAAATCCTGCCTGATGTTACTGCTGTTCCTAAACCCACTGACATACGTTACAGGCTGACTACAAATACATTTAGAAATCTATATTATTCAATTATTGCACCCACACTGCTCGCATGCGCCAACGAGCGTCTGCATTGCCAATGGCTAAAATAGAAGTCAGTTCTATTTCTGATGCAGATCGCTGGTGCAAGTCCTGCCTCTCCCATCTCATTGGTTTATAGAAGCAGGTACTAAAGACGAAATAGACCGGTGGCGGTAATGAATGTAATTTATGAAAGTTGCAATTCGGTTGACAGTTTTATGTGTGGATTAATTGTCGAAGTAGAGGACCTTGTGCATTTCAGGTACAATAACTCAATGTTCATATCCCAGGACAAATTAGCTAGCAAGTGCAAGCTAACTAGCTAAATTGCCATAAACGTTTCATGCTTTTCGACCTGTCCCCAAATTAATGTCATTGGTTCAGAGTTTGTTTTGATATTTTAACCTGCGTATCGTGATCGCTTTTGGTGTAGGGGGACAAAATACATTTATGCACGATGGTGCACGCGCGCAGCCGGTTTGGGTTCCGTATAAGACGGCAGAATCTATTGTCTACAAACAGTATGAATAAAGACCTTGGGGGTGTAAAAAGTATCTGTTAAGGCCAGCAGTAAGGGGTATATCTTTAAGATTACAATAACCCTTTCAATAATGGTGTGAGGCATCGGGATTATTTTGGGGGGGATTTTGGGGGGATCCACCGGACATTCCACGGACATCCCCGGATGCCCCCCCGGATGCCCCCCTTGAGGTTAAAGGTAAAGGTTTGGGATTTTATTAGGATTTTATTAGGATCAGCAATAAAGGGTATATCTTGCCCACCCTGAGAACTCTTTTTATACGGGTAAAGGTTAAACAGGTTTAAAACTGTTGTTTCAAAGACAATTTGGGGTGCCCCTTGTGTACATATTGGCCCCTTGTGTGTTAGGACCACCTAGATTAACAACGTGTTGACCATTACATCTGGATAGCTGAGAACTCTTTTTTTGTGTGTAAAACAGTTGCTTCAAAGACACTACATCCCAAGAACCAAGCGCTCTTGTGTAGAGAAAGAGATAGAAACAGTTTGGGGAGACAGAGAAAGACAGATTTCATTAAAAGAAAATGTAATTTACCTTTAAAACCCTTTATTTTCTTCAAAATTCTTAGTACAGAAATGCATACATATTACAATTATTAAAACATTTACTGTGCAATGTTAAACTATAACCTTAATGTTTTTACTAAACCTTTTATATAAAAATCATACACATTATTATTATTATTATTATTATACAATACTACACTTTAATACCCAATAAATGTTTATACACTACCATTCAAAAGTTTGGGGTCACGTAGAAATGTCCTTGTTTGGAAAGAAAACCACATTTTATGTCCATTAAAATAACATCAAATTGATCAGAAATAGTGTAGACATTGTTAATGTTGTAATTGACTATTGTAGCTGGAAACAGCAGATTTTTTTATGGAGTATCTACATAGGCATACAGAGGCCCATTATCAGCAAGCATCACTCCTGTGTTCCAATGGCATGTTGTGTTAGCTAATCCAAGTTTATCATTTTAAAAAGGCTAATTAATCATTACAAAACCCCTTTGCAACAATGTTAGCACAGCTGAAAACTGTTGTGCTGTTGTGCTGAAGCAATAAAACTGGCTTTTTTTAGGCTAGTTGAGTATCTGGAGCATCAGCATTTGTGGGTTTGATTACAGGCTCAAAATGGCCAGAAACAAATGACTTTCTTCTGAAACTTGTTTGTCTATTCTTGTTCTGAGAAATGAAGGCTATTCCATGCGAGAAATTGCCAAGAAACTGAAGATATCCTACAATACTGTACTACAGAACAGCGCAAACTGGCTCTAACCAGAATAGAAAGATGAGTGGGAGGCCCCGGTGCACAACTGAGCAAGAGGACACCAGTCTCAACGTCAACAGTGAAGAGGCGTCTCCAGGATGCTGTCCTTCTGGGCAGAGTTGCAAAGAAAAATATTTTCAGCTGTGCTAACATAATTGCAAAGGGGTTTTCTAATGATCAATTAGCCTTTTAAAATTTTAAACTTGGATTATCTAACACAACGTTCCATTGGAACACAGGAGTGATGGTTGCTGATAATGGGCCTTTGTACAATAATGTAGATATTCCATAAAAATCTGCCATTTCCAGCTACAATAGTTATTTGGGGCGGCAGCGTAGCCTAGTGGTTAGAGCCTGGACTAGTAACCAAAAGGTTGCGAGATCAAATCCCTGAGCTGACAGAGGTACAAATCTGTCATTCTACCCCTGAACAAGGCAGTTAACCCACTGTTCCTAGGACATCATTGAAAATAAGAATTTGTTCTTAACGGACTTGCCTCGTAAAATAAATTTACAACATTAACAATGTATTTCTGATACATTTAATGTTATTTTAAATGGACAAAAAATGTGCTTTTCTTTCAAAAACAAGGACATTTCTAAGTGACCCCAAATTTTTGAACGGTAAAGTATAATTATTTTTGTTGTAAAGACTGTTTTAAAATGTATTTTTTATTAGAAAAAAAGTCCTTGAGTATTTTCCTCTGCTTGTAAACCCATAGCTTGTAACCTGACACCTCCCAATGCAATCAAGACCCCCCTCCCCAATTAGGTGCATCACAAAGAATGGCATCAATGGTTTTGTCATTGTGGCCCAGACATGACAATACACCTAGAATTGGTCTAGGATACATGTTTTCTGTAGTTTCTCTCTTTTGAGGTTTCTTGTCGCTCGTAGTGATCACATGACAAGTCTAGCACTTACTTATACTCAGGCAGACCTACCCGGAAATTACTTTTTCATTCTACAAGGGGTCACAAGCTCACTACACAGGAGCTTCATAAGTTCACTACAAAACCGGTTTCCAAATTTCAAACACTTTTTCTTTAAAAGGTCTCTACACCACACACACACACACACATCAATCACCAGGCCATTACATTTTATTTCAAGCATGTGCTTTACTTCAAAGAGACAGCTTCACTATCAATTTACATAAGCACACTCGAAATAGCGTGAGCACATCCAAACAGGATGTCCTAAAAAAGGGCATTAACACAGGATACCGGAATAACTCAATCACTTTTTGACAGCAACAGTCTACTATATTCTCTCTGTCACTCCTGTGACCACAGAACTCAGTAGAGAAAGTACCTAGAGCAACACAGTTTTTAGACAGCTCTAAATGTGACTCTGTGAAAACATTATTTTATCATAAACAGTCAAAAAAAGATACCAATTCAAGGTGTATTGTGTCCTTCATGTTTGGGCTATAATGACAAAACCATCGATGTCATTCTTTGTGATGCGCCTGATTGTTTTAATGGTGTGATTGATAGGAGTGAAAGCCATATGGGTTAAATTTTCCAACCCGACGATCGCCTCATACTCATTTGCTTCCTGGAAATCCCTGTGGCTTTACATTTTTTGAAGAGAACTGCGCCACTTCAGATGGGATGCCGCGACTACATATTTGACTATTGCACCTCACTATTGCGCCACTATTTTCACTGTTTACTTCTTTGTAAACTATCCATAATGGATACATTTCAGGTGGTTCTTGAAGAAGTGGTTGGCTAGTTTGTCTTCTATGTCTTTTGATTGTTGATTTCGGAACGACGAGTACTTTGCGTTTTCAATTTTGGGTTGGTGGTCGATGCTGACATGACTACAGCTGGCAACCAGCAAACTGCCCAACCCATCCATGAAGAACTCTGAAACAAACATATGGACAGGGAAAATGGAATGGACCAAAGATGAATTACCAAAGACAGAGCAGTGCCTTAAGCGTAATATCAGCAACATGATAATAATCATCTATAGAAACAATTGACTTCTTCAAAACTTAACACAACACTGAAACTGAACATCACTCTCAAATGTGTCCATCTGTCTTTCTTATTGACGCAGCTTTCCAGATTTCCTCTTGACATAGTTTACAGACTTGCTGCAATCTGTCGATGTGCTGTTGAACAAGGCACTTAACCCTAATTGCTCCTGCAAGTCACTCTGGATAAGCGTGTCTGCTAAATGACTAAAATGTAAATGTGAAATGTGTGCAACTGTTTTTACTGGGCTTTTAACTGCCCTCTTAGCATAGGATGAACTTTAATGTTCCTGGTAGGAAAATTGTCTTAAGACACAAAGTACTGCTATATACAGTACAAAATAGACTGACTGTACATTACACACTCAACATTGTACATATATTACATGATACCTCTGTCATACACATTGTGCACTTCTCATACTGTATATCTACATACAGAATACATATTGGCCAAGTCTCCCGCCTAAAATAATAAAAAATGATATATATATTACCAGTCAAAAGCTTGGTCACCTACTCATTCAAGTGTATTTCTTTATTTTTACTATTTTCTACAATGTATAATAATAGTGAAGACATCAAAACTATGAAATAACACATATGGAATCATGTAGTAAGCAAAAAAAAAAAACTGTTAAACAATTAAAAATATATTTTATATTTGAGATTCTTCAAAGTAGCCACCCTTTGCCTTGATGACAGCTTTACACTCTCTTGGCATTCTCTCAGATTTCCACTTTGAAGAATCTCAAATATAAAATATACTTTGATTTGTTTAACACTTTTTTGGTTACTACAGGATTCCATATGTGTTATTTCATATCCCTCCTAATTGAGATCTTCAAACCTCAGTGGGACTTCCTGGATATATGGAGGTTAAATAAATAAAAATGTAATAAAGCCCACCTGAATGCGCCACTCTCTTCAGTCGGGGGTCAAAGCCCACTTTGCGCACAGCATCTGTGCGACCAAGGAATAAATTGACCACCCCGCTGGTAAAGGAGCAAGTGGGGAAGCCTGGAACAGGTTGGTATGTCACTGCACCCTTTCTGTTCAGACAACCCCCGTCCTCCCCATTACCATCCTCGTACACCAAAGAGAAGTAGAACTGGCCGTGACCCGCCACAGAGCCGCCCACCTGATCACAGGAGGCAGAGAACAGAGCAGGTCCACATGTAGTAGAAATCATAATAATTCTTAATTTCACTTGTAAAGCACATTTCTCAGACCCAATGCGTAGGAAAAAAATACAATAAAAACAATCCAAAGCACAGAAAAACACATACACTCGTAGAAAAAAAAGTGGTACCTAGAACCTAAAATTATTATTCTGCTGTCCCCATAGGAGAACCCTTTGAATAATTATTTTTAGTTCTAGGTAGAACCCTTTTTGCTTCCATGTAGTATAACTGTTCCACAGACGGTTCTACATGGAACCCAAAAGGGTTCTACCCGTAACCAAAAATATTTTAACTTGAACCAAATTGGTTTATCCTATGGGGACAGCTGTAGAACCCTTTTGGAACCCTTTTTTCCAATATTCTGGAAAGAAAGACAACAAACAAAGCTATATTCATGTGTCGTCGGATCCAGAGGACATTAAAATAGAGAATTAGCAGAGGTCCTTGAAACATGTGCAGCACAGTTTTGGACACTTGGCAGATATACCAATAAACAGGACATTACAATAGTCCAGATAGGATGAGATAAAGGAGTGGGTGAGTGGCTCAGCTGCAGAATGTGACAGCATAGGTCGTAACCTGCCAGTGTTCCATAGATTGAAAAATTGGACTTTGGTCACACTTTTGATGAGGACCTCAAACGAGAGCTGGCTGTCAAGTATCACACCAAGGTTTCGAACCTCACTGGAGGGGAGGACCTTGACACCATCAATAATTTAAAGAGAAAGTGTGTTCCAGCCCAAGTCTAAGCAAAACAGGTAACACTTGTTCTAGCCTGGTGACAGATTGGGGATCAGGCTACAGTTACTCTGCTCACCACATCTAGTTCTGGTGTGGCCTCCATCACCTCCACCAGATTCTCAATCTTGGTTTTGTCTGTGAACAGGAAGTCGTCATCGACCCAGAGGAAGTATTTGGTAGTGACCTGAGAGACAGCCAGGTTCCTGCCAGCAAACCAGCCCTTTGGGAAGGAAAATGTCCTCAAAATTACTTTGTAGCAGTGGCTATCTGTGGTGATTTTTTTTATCCTATAAAAGAATTGTAACTGCAGAATGTTCAAAGGCATACAGATGTAGGATCTTAATTTGACCAGCATTGTCATTGCAAAATAGTCCTGCAGCAAAGGAATTTGAATGTTTAGTACATAATGTTGCTTGATTGGTGGTTAAGCTATTAGCTGGCCAAAATTACACCAAATAAAAAGTGCAATACTGTTAATATAGCCATGTGTTAGTATGGGTTTTCAGTGAGTATGGGTTTTCAAAGCTCATCTGTATTTTCTGCGGTGCAGGAAAATGCCCAGCAACAGTGATCAAATTAAGATCCTACACCCTTATAACATAGGAAAGGAAACCCTGCAGTAACGGAAATTCTTTAGCAGCTGCAGATGTCTAACAAATGGGCGGACACCTGCTCTTTCCATGACAGAGATTGACCAGGTGAATCCGGGTGAAAGCTATTATCCCCGATTGATGTCACTTGTTAAATCCACTTCAATCAGTGAGTACGTTTACATGCACACGAATAATTGGATATTAAACTGATTATGGCAGTAGGCAGATTGTGCAATAGTCATCTAAACACCTTACTCTGTTTATCTTAATTGGCGTAAGGTCAAAATCGAAGTAAGCATAGGCTGATTAAAACACCTGGTTTTCTGGGCAATCTTTCAAATGATTAGGACATGTAAACACCTTAAATCAGCGTACCAGTGGTATTGGATTTGCGCATGTGATAACACCAGCCCAGCGAGCCTCCCTCTTTAGCGCGAGTGAAGTGTTTTCGGGAACAACTGCATGTTTGCATGTCTGCATGTTAAATACTTTTTTGCCCCACTGTATACCTGGGTTATTTAAGACATGCACATCACAATAATTAACAATTCAATAAAATCTTATTTCTGTTCCTTTCAACTCAGAAATTCAATCACACATGCTCAATATGTATGTTATGTTCATCATCAATTCACATTGAATGTCCACTTTGAGGTTTTCAATTTGACCAAAACCAGCTTGTACCTGTGCTGGGGGCATGATGTACTGCTCAATGTTGGAGCCGTTCACTTTCTGTGGCTCCAGGCTGTCGTCGGCGATGATGATTTTGATGTCCTTGTAATAGGTCCTTATGCTACTGATGAGGGCCTGCAGCTCGGTGTATCTCAAAAACGTCTTGGTGACGATGGTCACCCGGGAGTTGATATCTGCAATGAGAGATCATCTCTGGTTTAACGCAGCGACATCCTAGATCCTACTGCAATTGGAGGTGGACGTGTCTGTTTGATTTGTATACTTAACAAAAATATAAACGCAACATGTAAAGTGTTGGTTTCATGAGCTCAAATAAAAGATCCCAGAAATGTTCCATATGCACAAAAAGCTTATTTCTCTCAAATGTTGTGCACAAATTTGTTTACATCCCTGTTAGTGAGCATTTCTCCTTTGCCAAGATATGCCACACGTGTCTGGTGGATGGATTATCAAGAAGCTGATTAAACAGCATGATCATTACACAGGTGCACCTTGTGCTGGGGACAATAAAAGGCCACTCTAAAATGTGCCGTTATATCACACAACACAATTTCACAGATGTCTCAAGTTGAGGGAGCGTGCAATTGGCATGCTGACTGCAGGAATGTCCACCAGAGGTGTTGCCAAATAATTTTATGTTAATTTCTCTACCATAAGCCACCTCCAATGTCATTCTAGAGAATTTGGCAGTACATCCAACCGGCTTCACAACCAGAGCACATGCAACCACACCAGCCCAGGACCTCCACATCTGTCTTCTTTACCTGCAGGATTTTCTGAGACCAGCCACCCAGACAGCTGATGAAACTGTGGGTTTGCACAACCGAAGAATTTCTGCACAAACTGTCAGAAACCACCTCAGGGAAGCTGCAGGTGACCTGACTACAGTTTGGCGTCGTCACCAACTTCTGTGGACAAATGCTACTGGCACATTGCAGAATTTTACTCTTCATGGATAAATTCCGGTTTCAAATGGACCGGGCAGATGGCAGACAGCGTGTATGGCGTTGTGTTGGCGAGCAGTTTGCTGATGTCAACACTGTGAACAAAATGCCCCATGGTGGCGGTGGGGTTATGGTATGGGCAGGCATAAGCTACGAACACAATAGCATTTTATCGATGGCAATTTAATGCACAGAGATACCGTAACAAGATCCTGAGGCCCATTGTCGTGCCACTTGCCCACCATTACCTCATGTTTGATAATGCACAGCCCCATGTCGCAAGGATCTGTACACTTCCTGGAAGCTGAAAACGCCCCAGTTCTTCCAAGGCCTGCATACTCACCATATGTCACCCATATATCATAATCACCCATTGAGCATGGTGCTGGATCTTTGATATTATGGGGCTATTTTTGCTTCCACTGGTCCAGGGGCCCTTAACGTCAACGGCATCATTACCTTTACCAAGTACCAGGACATCAAAGATACTGTATGGAGGAATGTTGAAAATAATCATTTTGACCCCAGCTTTTTTAGTTCTTAAACAAAATCTCATTCTCTGAGCAATTGTATTACTATAACATAACCTCTCTTTTCTTGCATACAATATACAGCAACTCAGTGTTTTTTATATTATAGTCTTTTCAGCTCATCTTTATCAAGGATGCCAATACTTTTATGACCTGACTATGTCAATACACTAGCCTTGCTGATAGCAGTTAGGTGATGGCATGTTGAAGTTGGTAAGCCAGCAGAGTTTGTGGAGCTCATGATGAAGATGCTTAAAGCCCAATTTTCAGGAATGGAGGAAGTAGGGTTATGGAATGTTGAAGTTGGCAAGCTCTGCTTTCATATTTTCATTATATACTCAGCAAAAAAAGAAACGTCCCATTTTCAGGACCCTGTCATTCAAAGATAATTCGTAAAAATCCAAATAACTTCACAGATCTTTATTGTAAAGGGTCTAAACACTGTTTCCCATGCTTGTTCAATGAACCATAAACAATTAATGAACATGCACCTGTGGAACGGTCATTAAGACACTAACAGCTTACATATGGTAGGCAATTAAGGTTACAGTTATGAAAACGTAGGACACTAAAGAGGCCTTTCTACTGACTCTGAAAAACACTAAACGAAAGATGCCCAGGATCCCTGCTCATCTGCGTGAACATGCCTTAGGCATGCTGCAAGGAAGCATGAGGACTGCAGATGTGGCCAGGGCAATAAATTGCAATGTCCGTACTGTGAGATGCCTAAAACAACGCTACAGGGAGACAGGACGGACAGCTGATCATCCTCACAGTGGCAGATCATGTGTAACAACACCTGCACAGGATTGGTACATCCGAACATCACACCTGCGGGACAGGTACAGGATGGCAACAATAACTGTCTGAGTTACACCAGGAACGCACAATCCCTCCATCAGTGCTCAGATTGTCCGCAATAGGCTGAGAGAGGCTAGACTGAGGGCTCGTAGGCCTGTTGTAAGGCAGGTCCTCACCAGACATCACTGACAACAACGTTGGGCACAAACCCACCGTCGCTGGACCAGACAGGACTGCCAAAAGATGCTCTTCACTGACGATTCGCGGTTTTGTCTCACCAGGGTTGATGTTCAGGTTTCGCATTTATCATCGTAGGAATGAGCGTTACACCGAGGCCTGTACTCTGGAGCGGGATCGATTTGGAGGTGGAGGCTCCGTCATGGTCTGGGGGGTGTGTCACAGCATCATCGGACTGAGCTTGCCTGCAACGACAACAATCTCAACGCTGTGTGTTACAGGGAAGAGATCCTCCTCCCTCATGTGGTACCCTTCCTGCAGGCTCATCCTGACATGACCCTCCAGCATGACAATGCCACAACCCATACTGCTTGTCCTGTGCATGATTTCCTGCAAGACAGGAATGTCAGTGTTCTGCCATGGCCGGCGAAGAGCCCGGATCTTAATCCCATTGAGCACGTCTGGGACCTGCTGGATCGGAGGGTGAGGGCTAGGGCCATTCCCCACAGAAATGTCTGGGAACTTGCAGGTGCCTTGGTGGAAGAGTGGGGTAACATCTCACAGCAAGAACTGGCAAACCTGGTGCAGTCCATGAGGACGAGATGCACTGCAGTACTTAATGCAGCTGGTGGCCACACCAGATACTGACTGTTACTTTTGATTTTGTTCCCCCCTTTGTTCAGGGACACATTATTCCATTTCTGTTAGTCACATGTCTGTGGAACTTGTTCAGTTTATGTCTCAGTTGTTGAATCTTGTTATGTTCATACAAATATTTACACATGCTAACTTTGCTGAAAATTAACGCAATCGACAGTGAGAGGATGTTTCTTTTTTTGCTGAGTTTATGAGGGGTGATGTCATAACTCTTCCTAATGACCTAATCTTGGTACCTGATGATAGCCCTAAGTTTTGCAGTTTAAAGACGCTGCCATTTGCTCATATCTGTAGAAGCTTCATGACCAAAAACAATGGATTATCAATCACATTATCTTTCGTGTAGCCTTTATTTATATCCCACTACTCTGATCACCAGTCTTGATCCTCACCCTATGGTTGATTCCTTCTCCCCAATTTCACATTCAGATACTGGCTACATTACAAGGGAATAAAGGGGATCTCACCATTTCCTATGTCATATAAAACAGGCACTGATGTCTGCTGGATGACAATGGGGAAGACAGCCTCATGGTGTTCAAACGTGAAGTGAGCTGGTGAAAGAGCAGGGAAGGGTGGTGTCATATGATGGTCTCAGATGTAGACAGGAAGCCATGGGTATGGTAGGAAGCCTGGATCTACGGCCTTACCCAGATCTCCAGTCCTCATTCGGTACACAGTGCTGGTGTAGGTAATTTGTCCCAGAAGATTGTTGAGGTCAGATAGGCTGGTAGACTGGACAGTGATCTCTTTCTGTCCCTCTTTGTCCCCCTCTCCAAGGGTCTCGATGGCCAGGACACCACTGGACACACTCAGAGTCACCTGCAGGTACATAACACCATAGCGTTTTCATAAACTCAGGCCAAAGGTTGAGAAGGACCATTTTTCACTTCTATGGAACTTATGTGATTGTACAGTTGTTGAATCAATGTGGTTCTTGTTAGCATTTGCATACTTCTCTCTCCCTAATCAAGGTGTATTCAAATTAAGTTTGGTTGTTAGAAGTTAGATTGAAGCTGAACAACACCATGTGAATTGAGATTTAGCATTTAGATGTATAGTTCAAAAATGATTTGTATCTTTTGAAGCACAAAACTTGTAGGCATTTCTGTCATTGTAAACACATGTGAAAAAAATAGGTGGATTAATTTGTTCTATATGGTAAAACTTTCATTTGAACATGGGCCTTTAGTGCCTTTAATATTTGTGCAACCGTCTGTGGAAGGCAGTTAGCTATGTAAAATATTTACCTTGTCAATCCAGTTCATATCAATGCAGTCTCAAACAGACATACGGTGACTGAGGAATGGACCAGTGGGGGAAAAAACGATTTGCTGCTTACTTCATTGCAAAAAGGGAAGGAACACAGGGAGAACTGGTGTGATGGTACTGATGATTTGTCATCACAGATGGTTTGTTTACATAGCAGGTTAGGAGAAGTAACGCAGCAGGTTAGGAGAATATAGGTTAGGGTTTGCTACAATGCTACAGTTGTCAACAACAGATGTGTCCACGAGATTAAGCTGGTGTAGGCTTACTCCATCTAGTCACAACGGTAGAAACATAAAACAAACCATCTGTGGGACAAATCAGGAGTATCATAACACTTGGATGAAAGTAACATGCCCATTTTCTCAGATAACACAGAAGCTAGAATGTGAAATCAGCACATCCCTAATGCGGAGGATGACCTCCCTGCATCGGACCCCAAAATGTTTTTTGGGTTGTAGAGTTGTGCATACATATGTCTTAAAACCTATTCTGTTGTTTAGTCACTAGATGGGTTAAGTATCATGCTAGCTAGTCTTGGGTGTTAGCCTGGGAGAAGTTACAGGAGAGCCAGGTGGGACAAAATTGATGCCTTAATTGACCATTTGCTTTTATTGATAGGTTAGTGGTTTAAAAAAAATATAGCTATTTTTAGTTAAAAGTGAATAGTCCTAGACATTTAATTACAGTTGCTAATGGTAGAGGACATATAAGTTGCTTATCATAAAATATGGTTTCTCTAGCACTATCGATCTCTGAGTAAATAGGAAAAAAAACGAAGTGTTAGTTTCATCCCGGTTCCTCCCAGCATGAAGTAAAAGCTAAGCAGAAAATGGTAGATATGACACCTGATGTAAAGAACCACCACCAAAAAGAGCAGGTAACTCTTAACATTAAGGGTAAAATTGACATTGTTTGTGTCCTGCCCTTACCCTTACTGTAAAGTCTTACCAAAGATTCCAATCAAACACCAACAAACAGTTGTTCATTACAACATAAGACCCTCAAGTCCATTATCCATTCAAAGCGTTTCGAACCAACCTTGTAATTTTGTCTTTTTGCTGCATGGAGAGCTAAACCTGAAATAATATTTTTATAGCACAATTTAAATATTGAGTTACTAATCTATTGTGTAACTGCTTTGCAGAGAACATACTGTATACCGTTTTTCTTTATTGATGATGGAGGCTACGTAAACAAGCGGTTCTTGCATAGACTACCTGGTATCAATGTCTTCCGAAGTGGGACAACAGTGAACCCCTGGATTGGATACTGAAGAGGGGAGTTGGATGGAGCAAAGATAAGCCTGTTCAGACTGGAGCTTGTCCTAGGAGAAGATCAAATCGTCCCATAAATGTTTCCTGAGGACAGCATGCATAGGCATATTTAAGACATAACAATCAACTTAGTGGATATTCTTCTTGAACTGGAAGAATATCATGTCCAGAAATGACCTGGTTGCCAGTGTAACGGCATTAAGAAGTGCCATAAACACAGTTAGCTTGAAATGTTGTTATTAAGGAGGGCAGTCACGAGTGTTGCGAAGCAGAGGTCCCGAGTTAGAGCCTGGTATGAGCCGACTCAGAGGGGGGGGGTTACTCGCTAATCAAGCTACTTGATTTCCGTAACACCAGGCTACATTTGTAGTATTTTACCCACCTGATATGATGCTTCCTGTACTCCTCAGCTCTTCGTTTGACTATGTCATCATACTGGTCTTTTGGAATATGATCTTTCAGGACAAACACTCCGCTTCCCTGACAGGTGCAATTGGGTTGTCTGGGACTGCTGGATGGTAAGGCTCTATTGATTCACAGGGAGAAATAGAACATAGTCTACAAGAACTGGACAGGTTCCATTGCTGAAGATATACCAGTTTTAAAATGGTATAGTACTTTATTAATTTTCACGGTGGCAGAACGGTCTTAAAAACAAGTATGTTGTACCTTTACATTTTGAAATGTCTAAGTGATTTCAGCCATCACAATAAGTTAGCTCAAACAAACAGTTGCTGAAAAATAAAAATGTACCTTATTTGCTGAGGAACTAATTGATCTGAGTCTTCCTCTGTTGCGCTATAGTGGAATATGAAGGAGTACATCACTGATGCTGACAGACAGAAAATAGCTAGGACAAGTATCTGCGTGCCTCTACCCATCTGTCGAAGACTGCCCATCTGTAGAAGACAAGAGCATCAAATTCTGACCAGGGAAGCAATGTAAAATCTTGAAGGGGCTACCCACTGGAAACAAACTGGTTGAATCAGCGTTATTGCCATCATATATATAAACTCAGCAAAAAAAGAACCGCCCTCTCACTGTCAACTGCATTTATTTTCAGCAAACTTAACATGTGTAAATATTTGCATGAACATAAGATTCAACAACTAAGACATAAACTGAACAAGTTCCACAGACATGTGACTAACAGAAATGGAATAATGTGTCCCTGAACAAAAGGGGGGATCAAAATCAAAAGTAACAGTCAGTATCTGGTGTGGCCACCAGCTGCATTAAGTACCGCAGTGCATCTCCTCCTCATGGACTGCACCAGACTTGCCAGTTCTTGCTGTGAGATGTTACACCACTCTTCCACCAAGGCACCTGCAAGTTCCCGGACATTTCTGTAGGGAATGGCCCTAGCCCTCACCCTCCGATCCAACAGGTCCCAGACGTACTCAATGGGATTGAGATCTGGGCTCTTCGCTGGCCATGGCAGAACACTGACATTCCTGTCTTGCAGGAAATCAAGCACAGAATGAGCAGTATGGCTAGTGGCATTGTCATGCTGGAAGGTCATGTCAGGATGAGCCTGCAGGAAGGGTACCACATGAGGGAGGATAATGTCTTCCCTGTAACGCACAGCATTGAGATTGCCAGCATTGACAACAAGCTCAGTCCGATGATGCTGTGACACATCGCCCCAGACCATGACGGAGCCTCCACCTCCAAATCGATCCCGCTCCAGAGTACAAGCCTCGATGTAACGCTCATTCCTTCGACGTAAACGCGAATCCGACCATCAACCCTGGTGAGACAAAACCGCAAATCGTCTGTGAAGAGCACTCTTTGCCAGTCCTGTCTGGTCCAGCGACGGTGGGTTTGTGCCCATAGGCGACGTTGTTGCAGGTGATGTCTGGTGAGGACCTGCCTTACAACAGGCCTACAAGCCCTCAGTCCAGCCTCTCTCCACCTTTTGCGGACAGTCTGAGCACTGATGGAGGGATTGTGCATTCCTGGTGTAACTCGGGCAGTTGTGGTTACCATCCTGTACCTGTCCAGCAGGTGTGATGTTCGGATGTACCGATCCTGTGCAGGTGTTGTTACACGTGGTCTGCCACTGCGAGGACGATCAGCTGTCTGTCCTGTCTCCCTGTAGCGCTGTCTTAGGCGTCTCACAGTACGGACATTGCAATTTACTGCCCTGGCCACATCTGCAGTCCTCATGCTTCCTTGCAGCATGCCTAAGGCATGTTCACACAGATGAGCAGGGATCCTGGGCATCTTTCGTTTAGTGTTTTTCAGAGTCAGTAGAAAGGCCTCTTTAGTGACCTAAGTTTTCAAAACTGTAACCTTAATTGCCTACCATCTGTAAGCTGTTACTTTCTTAATGACCTTTCCACAGGTTCATGTTCATTAATTGTTTGGTTAATTGAACAGGCATGGGAAACAGTGTTTAAACCCTTTACAATGAAGATCTGTGAAGTTATTTGGATTTTTACAAATTATATTTGAATGACAGGGTCCTGAAAAACAAAAGTGAAGTGTTAGTATTAGCTTATTATTAATTGTTTTGCCAAAAGTTTCAATCATCACGTTTCCAACCACAGTTTTTCTGCAAGTTTTTATGCAAATAAAGGCATACCATATATAAAAAAAAGTAATGACAGCTGTGATGAAAACAGGAAGTTTCGGTACAGTTTTATAAATGCCGACCTAATTTGTTCGTTGACATGGTGGGATCTTTTTGTGTCTGTAAAAGTAATTATGCAAGAAATGGCGGTGGAAACGGCTTTATGCGGAAATATTGATATAATAATAATCATATCGAAATATTTTTTTTCAGTTTTGGACTGTTTCGTTGCGGAACCTAATTTCCAGGATTCGGTACCTCTGGTGGCCTGAATCACACGCATCCCTGGGTCACTCGTCTTTTCAGTTCGCTGCAGCTAGCTACTGGAACAAGCTGCATGAAAACACTAAAACTACACAGTTTTATCTCAATTTCTTCATTCAAAGAATCAATCATGGACACTTACTGACTGCTGTGGCTGCTTTGCATGATGTATTGTGTTGTATCTAAATTCTTGCCCTTTGTGCTGTTGTCTGTGCCCAATTATGTTTATACTCTGTTTTGTGGTGTTGCCATGTTGTGTTGCTACTATGTTGTTGTTTAACATGCTATGTTGTTGTCTTATAGGTCTCTCTTTATGTAGTGTTGTGATGTCTCTCTTGTCGTGATGTGTGTTTTGTCCCATATTTTAATATAATTTATTTTTTATCCCATCCCCGTGCCCGCAGGAGGCCTTTTGCCTTTTGGTAGGCTGTCATTGTAAATATGAATTTGTTATTAACTGACTTGCCTAGATAAATAGGTTAAATAAAACATTTTAAAAAAAGACTTCTGTCTGTAGGCAACGAAAATAATTTAGAGACGTCCAAATAGGCCTATTGTGCGAACATTGTTTTTTACGAACTACACAGAACGAGAAAGATAGGCTTTTGGGCAGGAGCGCGTCGGCTACCGTCAGTGAGTGAGCTACATATCTTTGGGTGAGTCATTGAAACTGGAAAGCTTTTTAGGACTATAATTTCCTCCTACCAAATCAAATGTTATTGGTCACATGCACACATTTAGCAGATGTTATTGCAGAAACACCGGTATACCTACAATAAGTATACAAAACAGACAATGACTTTAATTATTTGTTATTCTTATCTCGTACTTTTTTTCGGGGGGTTATTTTCTTAAAACGGCATTGTTGGTTAAGGGCTTGTAAGTAAGCATTTCACTTAAAGTCTACGTCCTGTTGTATTCGGCGTATGTGACAAATACAATTTGAAATGATTTGATGTGCTAGGGGGCACAACAAATGGCAGATTATACAGAGACCTTAAAAGATACGCAGGTATTGATTGTTTTAATAGCTTTCTTATTGAAAGACTGTAGAATGTTCTTAATGTACTGCTAAATTCCTTATAGAAAACATGGAAGACTGTTCTTTTATGAGTGAATTTAGATTTATGAATATGAAGTTGCTATTAGAACAATTAGATATATAGATTTGTTCCGACATATATTAGTGACAAATGTATTCCAGTGACATAAGGATCCAATATCCCTTTGAAATAAAGCACGTATAGATATGTTGCTCTGAGGAAGGAGAAACACATTTTTCCTACTGGAGAGTGCCGCAGTGGTTTAAAAGGCACTGTATCTCAGTGCAAGAGGCGTCACTACAGTACTTGGTTCGAATCCAGGCTGTATGACATCCGGCCGTGATTGGGAGTCCCATAAGGGCAGCGCACAATTGGCCCAGCGTCGTTAGGTTTCGGCCCGAGTAGGCCGTCATTGTAAATAAGAACTTGTTCTTAACTGACTTGCCAAGTTAAATTAAGGTTGCATTTTAACAAAAGAAGGTGAGGTCTGGTTACACCTATTGACAGGGGTATTGTAATTCCTCAAGGGTAGCTCCCGAGTGCCACAGTGGTTAAAGGCACTGTATCATGATTTCACCAGAATAAGCCTCGATATTTATTGTAGTATGAAACCCGTCACATCATTTTCACCACCCTGTGAAGTTCATAACATATTTGATCTGTAGCCTAATAAACTGCATGCTTTCCTGAGTCATATTAGGGGTACCACAAAACACCATCGCGGGACTCCATGTTTAATATGATGTTATTATATCAATAGTTGCTGCATATCGGGTAAAATTACCACAAAAAGGGCGGTGCACAATTGGCACAGGGTCGTTAGGGTTTGCCTGGGGTAGCCCTTCATTGTAAATAAGAATTTGTTATTAACTGATTTGCCTAGGTAAATAAATATCAGTTATATATAAAAAAAATTTTTTAAATCGACCGATTTTGAAGAATGGCTTACAGATCCTCATTGAATGGATAAACCACAATACAATGTAAGTTGAATATCCTAATGTAAATACAAAAAACGTGTTATAATAATATAGCCATAGCCCTATAAATAATTGGCTATGCCAAATTCATGATATTAATAATAAACATTTACATAAGACAATATGCAAATGTGAATGTTTACTATTCATTTAATGAATGTTCCGTAGATTTACTATAAAAAAAATGTAAACCTTTATTTAACCAGGAAGGGCTCATTGAGATTTAAAATCTATTTTTCAAGAGCGTCCTGGCCAAGATGGGCAGCACCAAGTCATTACAAAAATTACAGACAAACATGAAAAACTACAAGTAAATCTAGTGAAAACCATAGAATTCACAAGAGTATAACAAAATCAAAAACAGCTAATTAAAAACATTGACAGGTCAGGGAATCAGTCTCAAGATCATTCATCCGTTATTTAAAAATATCAATCGGGACAAGTTCTTCCAGTTTAAAAGTATTTTGTAAGGCGTTCCAAGACGATGGCGAAGAGTACATAAAAGCCCTTTTACCAAATTCAGTTCGGACATTTGGAACAGTTAGCAGGATAAAGTCCAGCGAACAAAGAGAGTACCCACCACATTTCTGAACAATAGAAATGCCCAAATGCCCAAATAAAAAAAGTATACCAGTGCCTGAGCCTAAACCCAAAACCCTGGCTTTGTAAATAAGGTTTTGCCGTTTAAAATAAATCTGAATTGATCAATGACTGAGCGGAAGCATTCATATATAAAATATCCCCATAGTCTAGTAAAGGCATAAATGTAGCTGATACTAGCCTCCTTCTGGCTTCAAAAGAAAAACAGGCCTTATTCCTAAAATAAAATCCCAATTTCAGCTTAAATTGTTTTGTAAGTTGTTGAATATGCAATTTAAGAGAGAGGCCGTCATCAATTTCAAATTCCAATATATTATTATGAGGTTACAACCTCAATCTCCTTGCCCTGACAGGTAGTAATAGGTGAAAGGTTCAGAGGTCTATTTCTTGCTTTAGAAAACACCATTAGTTTAGTTGTCAGTATTGAGGATAAGCTTCAATTGACACAAGGTATGTTGAACAGTATAAAAAGCTGTTTGCAAGTTCTGGAAAGCTTTTGTAAGAGACGAGGCACACCAGTAAATAACAGTATCATCAGCATAAAAATGAAGTTGCGCATTTTGAAATTTTTTGTCTAAATCATTTATATAAATAGTGAATAAGAGAGGACCAAGTACAGAGCCTTGGGGCACACCATTAAACAGACAATTTAATAGACAGAACTCAGTGCACTCAATTTGATGGGCTTCTATCTGACATATAGTTAGCAAACCATGCAACTGCATGCTCTGAAAGACCTACACTCGACAATCTCTGCATTAGTATAGCATGATCAACTGTAACAAAAGCATTAGAGACAAATAAAAAGTGAGACACAGTGCTGTTTTTTGTCAAGGGCTTCAGTGATATCATTTAAAACCTTCATGGCTGCTGTAATTGTGCTATGCTTTTTCCTGAAGCCCAATTGGTACATTTTTATTTCACCTTTATTTAACCAGGTAAGCTAGTTGAGAACAAGTTCTCATTTGCAACTGCGACCTGGCCAAGATAAAGCGTAGCAATTTGACACATACAACACAGAGTTACACATGGAATAAACAAAACATACAGTCAATAATACAGTAGAACAAAAGAAAACAAAAAGTCTATATACAGTGAGTGCAAATGAGGTAAGTTAAGGAAATAAATAGGCCATGGTGGCAAAGTAATTACAATATAGCAATTAAACACTGGAATTGTAGATTGGCAGAAGATGAATGTGCAGGTAGAGATAATGGGGTGCAAAGGAGCAAAATAAATAAATAAATAAATACCAGTATGGGGATGAGGTAGGTAGATAGATGGGCTGTTTACAGATGGGCTATGTACTGGTGCAGTGATCTGTAAGCTGCTTTGACAGCTTGTGCTTAAAGCTAGTGAGGGAGATGTGAGTCTCCAGCTTCAGAGATTTTTGCAATTCGTTCCAGTCATGGGCAGCAGAGAACTGGAAGGAAAGATGACCAAAGGAGGAATTGGCTTTGGGGGTGACCAGTGAGATATACCTGCTGGAGCGCATGCTACGAGTGGGTGCTGCTATGGTGACCAGTGAGCTGAGATAAGGAGGGGGTTTACCTAGCAGAGACTTGTAGATAACCTGTAGCCAGTGGGTTTGGCGACGAGTATGAAGCGAGGGCCAACCAACGAGAGCGTACAGGTCGCAATGGTGGGAGTGTATGGGGCTTTGGTGACAAAACGGATGGCACTGTGATAGACTGCATCCAGTTTGCTGAGTAGAGTGTTGGAGGTTATTTTGTAAATGACATCACCGAAGTCAAGGATTGGTAGGATGGTCAGTTTTACGAGGGTATGTTTGGCAGCATGAGTGAGGAATGCTTTGTTGCGATATAGGAAGCTGATTCTAGATTTAATTTTGGATTGGAGATGCTTAATGCGAGTCTGGAAGGAGAGTTTACAGTCTAACCAGACACCCAGGTATTTGTAGTTGTCCACGTATTCTAAGTCAGAGCCGTCCAGAGTAGTGATGCTGGATGGGCGAGCAGGTGCGGGCAGTGACCGATTGAATAGCATGCATTTAGTTTTACTTGCGTTTAAGAGCAGTTGGAGTCCACAGAAGAAGAGTTGTATGGCATTGAAGCTCATCTGGAGGTTAGTTAACACAGTGTCCAAAGAGGGGCCAGAAGTATACAGAATGGTGTCTTCTGCGTAGAGGTGGATCAGAGAATCACCAGCAGCAAGAGCAACATCATTGATGTATACAGAATACAGGCCCGAGAATTGAACCCTGTGGCACCCCCATAGAGACTGTCAGAGGTCCGGACAACTGGCCCTCCGATTTGACACACTGAACTCTATCAGAGAAGTAGTTGGTAAACCAGGCGAGGCAATCATTTGAGAAACCAAGGCTGTCGAGTCTGCCAATAAGAATGTTGTGATTGACAGAGTCGAAAGCCTTGGCCAGGTCGATGAATACGGCTGCACAGTAATGTCGCTTATCAATGGCGGTTATGATGTTGTTTAGAACCTTGAGCGTGGCTGAGGTGCACCCATGACCAGCTCTGAAACCAGATTGCATAGCGGAGAAGGTATGGTGGGATTCAAAATGGTCAGTAATCTGTTTGTTAACTTGGCTTTTGAAGACCTTAGAAAGGCAGGGTAGGATAGATATAGGTCTGTAGCAGTTTGGGTCTAGAGTGTCACCCCCTTTGAAGAGGGGGATGACCGCGGCAGCTTTCCAATCTTTGGGAATCTCAGACGATACGAAAGAGAGGTTGAACAGGCTAGTAATAGGAGTTGCAACAATTTTGGAAGATAATTTTAGAAAGAGAGGGTCCAGATTGTCTAGCCCGGCTGATTTGTAGGGGTCCAGATTTTGCAGCTCTTTCAGAACATCAGCTATCTGGATTTGGGTAAAGGAGAAATGGTGGGGGCTTTGGCGGGTTGCTGTGGAGGGTGCCGGGCAGTTGACCGGGTTAGGGGTAGCCATGTGGAAAGCATGGCCAGCCGTACAGAAATGCTTATTGAAATTTTCAATTATGGTGGATTTATCGGTGGTGACAGTTTTTCCTAGCCTCAGAGCAGTAGGCAGCTGGGAGGAGGTGCTCTTATTCTCCATGGACTTTACAGTGTCCCAGAACTTTTTTGAGTTAGTATTACAGGATGCAAATTTGTTTGAAAAATCTTGCCTTAGCTTTTCTGCCTGTGTATATTTGTTTTCTGCCTGTGTATATTTGTTCCTAACTTCACTGAAAAGTTGCATATCACGGGGGCTATTTCAGGGTTTTTGGTAGTTTTCCTAAGCCAGGATTCAGACACGGCTAAGACATCTGGGTTGGCAGAGTGTAGACCAGAGCAGGCTAGCAGTTAGCAGACCGGGCAGGCAAGCTAGCAGTTAGACCGGGCCTGGCAAGCTAGCAGCTAGCAGACCGGGTTAGCAAGCAAGCAGATAGCAGGGGCTAGAAAGTTAGCCTTTGGGGGACGTTGCGATGGGGGTAAGTCTGTTTTTCTTTTGACTCTTCATGCGGTGACGTCGATAGACCAGTCGTGGAATTAGTAGGGTTCCAAGTAGCTCTAGGTAGCTAGCAGGCCTAATGGGCCTTCAGCGGACATCACGTCTGAGGGGCCTGTTGGAGTCCTCGGGCAGATTATGTCGGTATTCCAGTCGTAGGGGATCTGCGGGGTTCCATGCCCCGTACCAGCTGTAGAAGGGGTCCAGATATTGTAGCCCAGGAGTATGCTTCGGTGGTAGCACAGGAGCCCTGGCCGGGCTAGCTTCAAGCTAATTGGTGCTTGCTCTGGGATGGAAACGCTAGCCAGGAGTAGTCATCCGGGATTGCGGTTAGCTAGTTGTGAAGATCCAGATGAAAATGTTCAGTTTGCGGTAGGAATCCGGGGATAAAAATAATAGGTCCATTATGCTCTGGTTAGAGTCACGTTGTTCGAACTGGCGAGAGCTTTCCGAGCTGAAGGTTAGCTGATGACCGCTGGCAATGATTTGCTGACTGATAGCTGGTAGTTAGCTGGCTAGCTTCAGTTGAGGGATTCCAGATCCGAAGTAAATATAAATAGTTTAGAAAAAAGATCCACGCCATATTGGGTGAGGCGGGTTGCAGGAGAGTATTTAGAAGTTGAGGTTTAGCAAAATATTTTAAAGGATATGTGACGAAAAATATGTAAAACGATATATACAAGGGACACGACAGGACAAAGACGGCTGACTGCTACGCCATCTTGGATTATTGATAAAATAGAGTTAGTAAATTAAAACTCTTTTAGCTGTTCACTCACAAGGGTTTCAAGTATTTTCACCAGGGGTGACAGCTTTTAGATTGGCCTATAATTATAAAGTTGAGAGTTGGATCTCCCCCTTTTAAAAGTGGTAGGACAAATGCTGATTTCCAGAATTTCATTACATTCCAGGGTTATATTGAACATATATGTAAGTGGTTCAGCTATGAAATCAACTGCCAGATTTAAAAAGCAGGGATCCAAAAGATCAGGACCTGAAGGTTTTCTCTGATCTAAGGATTTCAGGGCTTTATGTACCACCTGCACTGAGAATGGCAAAAAGCTAAAGGTTTGACCAGCTCTCACTGGTTCATCCACACAGGGTTGTACAGAGACAGAGGACACTGAATCAAGCAGCCTACCAGATGATACAAAGTGCTCATTGAAACAATTCAGCATTTCAGTTGTCATATACAACAACAGAGTCCTTCAAAACACATGACATTAATTCATTAACATTACTGTTACCAGACATAGACTTAATAGCCTTCCAAAACTTTCTAGGGTCATTCAGGTTATCAGTGGGAACTGACATAAAATATTCAGACTTGGCCTTCCTGAGAAGAAAATAACACTTGTTTCGTAACTGCCTAAAAATAAGCCAATCAGCATCAGAACATGATTTTCTTGCTTTAGCCCAGGCTACATTACGGTCGTGAATAATACAAGACAGCTCAAGAGAAAACCATGGATTATCCCGCCCTTTAACCCTGAACCTGCGGAATGGGGCATGTTTGTTTACTATTTGGAAAAAACCATAATGAAAGAATTTCCAGGCAGTTTCCACATCAGGGATAAACTCAATCTTCCTCCAGTCAAAATAAAACAAATCATGAAAGAAACCCTGCTCATTACAACACTTCAAATTTCTCTTACGAATAAAACGTGGGTTTGTCTTAGGAACCGTAGTATCTCTAACAGCAACAACAGCACAATGGTCACTGTGCAACATTTGTCAATATCAAATCAATCAGGGTAGATTTATCTGGGCATTTAAGATTTGGGCGAGTGGGCGAGTTAATCAACTGGGTAAGATTCTTAGAATTACAAAACATTTTTAAATCAGACACCGGCTTTAACCAACACCAGTTGAGATCACCAATCAAGATCATTTCACTGTAAAGAAGTTTAGACATAAGGTGCGTCAAAGAAGAAAATGCATCACCGAGAACAGAGGGGGGTCTATAACAGCCAATCACAGTTATATAGAGACTATTTGAAACCTCAATATTCAAAGCAAGAAATTCTAACTGTTTACAAAGAGTTTCACACACTTACAGGGAATTTAGTTTTTACATATATACCCCCCCCCCCCCCCACCTTTCATAACTCGATCAGTGCGATAAACATTGTAACCATTTATACAAATATCCTTATCAAAAACAGACTTCCTCGGCCAGGTTTCAGAAAACACAATTGCATCAGTTGATTTAGCCAAAATCCTAACCCCATCAATTTTTGACAGGCTGCGTACATTTAAATGAAAAATACCAAAACCAGATCTTGATTTAAAATCAGAGGGGGTTTGGAGACATTGCATATCAGGGCCAGGGTTAGGGCCAGGGTTAGGTTGCACGTTACTTGATATCAACAAAAGAAGAAAAACTAGGCACCTCTGTTTAATAACCTTGCACGGCTTCTCTTTAAGAGACCTGCTGCAAGCGAATTCTACAAGTGAGTTTCCAGACAATACAAAACAGTCATTTAAAACTATTTAAGCCTACTAGTCTATACAAACGGAAAAATCTAACACAATTTTAAAACTGCTAAGTGAAAAGTAAGGCTAAAATACAAACCTTTTTGCACACAATTCTACGATGGTCCAGTCTGTCTAGTCATTTAACTATTGAAAAAAGAAAATCCACAGCAGATATGATCAGAGGGTAAACCAAAGATTAGGGATATATTGACAAGGAACACGTCTCTCTGCCCTAACAATGGGAATCGATGTCCGCAAAGCAGCACACCGGCTGTCTATCTATCTCCCGTCTATCCTTTCTTTATATTTGGGTTACGTCATTATTTTAATCGTTTTTTGAATATTCAGTAAGGGTTGTTGACGTCAACCGCCTGTATTCAATGGAGAGATGCTTTTGTAACCCTTGTTATTTTGGTGCTTTGAAAGGTACGGTTGTTGCAAAGGCTTGTGTGTCGCCTACTGGTTAAATTCGTGTTTTTTCGCACGAATTAAGTAGCACATACATTCGTGTATTTTCGAACGAATTGAACCACACAAAATAAACAAAAACGCACGAAATCTGTTGAAATACATTTTGTACATATATGCGCGAATTGAATGTGTGAGGCTGGGCTGGTTTTCGGCATGCTGCTGAGACACGTAGTCGCATCGTACATGTAAGATGGAACAGAGTTCCATGTAATAATGGCTCTATATAACACTGTACACTTTCTTGAATTTGTTCTGGATTCGGGGACTGTGAAAAAAAAGTATACATGTCTGGTGGGGTAAGAGCTGTGTAAATTGACTATGCAAACAATTTGCGATGTTCATCAGATTAATGTTTCTTATAAAAAGAAGAGGTGATGAATTCAGTCTCACCTCAACCCTTAGCCAATAGATACTGGCATGCATTCCACCTGGCTACCCCTACCCCGGTCAACAGCTCTGCACCCCCACAGCAACTTGCCCAATCCTTCCCCATTTCTCCTTCACCCAAATCCAGATAGCTGATGTTCTGAAAGAGCTGCAAAATCTGGATACCTACAAATCAACTGGGCTAGACAATCAGGACCCTCTCTTTCTAAAATTATCCGCCGCAATTGTTGCAACCCCTATTGCTAGCCTGTTCAACCTCTCTTTCGTGTCGTCTGTGATCCCCAAAGATTGGAAAGCTGTTGAGGTCATCCCCATCTTCAAAGCGGAGTCACTCTAGACCCACACTGTTACTGACCTATATCTATCCTACCCTGCCTTTCTAAGGTCTTCGAAAACCAAGTTAACAAACAGATCACCGACCATTTCGAATCTCACCGTACCTTCGTCTGGTTTTCGAGCTGGTCATGGGTGCACCTCATCCACGCTCAAGGTCCTAAATGATATCATAACCGCCATCGATAAAAGACAATACTGTGCAGCCGTATTCATCAACCTGGCCAAGGCTTTCGACTCTGTCAAGCCCCGCATTCTTATCGGCAGACTCAACAGCCTTGGTTTCGCAAATGTCTGCCTCGCCTGGTTCACCAACTACTTCTCAGACAGAGTTTAGTGTGTCAAATCGAAGAGCCTGTTGTCTGGACCTCTAGCAGTCTCTATGGGGGTGACACAGGGTTCAATTCTCGGGCCGACTATTTTCTCTGTATACATCAATGATGTCGCTCTTGATGCTGGTGATTCTTGATCCACCTCTACGCAGACGACACCATTCTGTATACTTCTGGCCTTTCTTTGGACACTGTGTTAACAAACCTCCAGACGAGCTTCAATGCCATACAACTCTCCTTCCGTGGCCTCCAACTGCTCTTAAATGCAAGTAAAACAAAGTGCATGCTCTTCAACCTATCACTGCCCGCACCTGCCCGTCCGTCTAGCATCACTACTCTGAACGGTTCTGACTTAGAATATGTGGACAACTACAAATACAGTGGGGCAAAAAAAGTATTTAGTCAGCCACCAATTGTGCAAGTTCTCCCACTTAAAAAGATGAGAGAGGCCTGTAATTTCCATCATAGGTACACTTAAACTATGACAGACAAAATTAGAAAAACAAATCCAGAAAATCACATTGTAGCATTTTTAATGAATTTATTTGCAAATTATGGGGGAAAATAAGTATTTGGTCAAGAACAAAAGTTACTAGTAGGCTTGTTACTTTGGTCCCAGCTCTCTGCAGGTCATTCACTAGGTCCCCCTGTGTGGTTCTGGGATTTTTGCTCACCGTTCTTGTGATCATTTTGACCCCACGGGGTGAGATCTTGCATGGAGCCCCAGATCGAGGGAGATTATCAGTGGTCTTGTATGTCTTCCATTTCCTAATAATTGCTCCCACAGTTGATTTCTTCAAACCAAGCCGCTTACCTATTGCAGATTCAGCCTTCCCAGCCTGGTGCATGTCTACAATTTTGTTTCTGGTGTCCTTTGACAGCTCTTTGGTCTTGGCCATAGTGGAGTTTGGAGTGTGACTGTTTGAAGTTGTGGACAGGTGTCTTTTATACCGATAACAAGTTCAAACAGGTGCCATTAATACAGGTAACGAGTGGAGGACAGAGGAGCCTCTTAAAGAAGAAGTTACTGTGAGAGCCAGAAATCTTGCTTGTTTGTAGGTGACAAAATACTTATTTTGCAAATAAATTCATAAAAAATCCTACAATGTGTTTTTCTGGATTTTTTTTCTAATTTTGTCTGTCATAGTTGAAGTGTACCTATGATGAAAATTACAGGCCTGTCTCATCTTTTTAAGTGGGAGAACTTGCACAATTGGTGGCTGACTAAATACTTTTTTGCCCCACTGTACTTAGGTGTCTGGGTAGACTGTAAACTCTACTTCCAGACTCACATTAAATATCTCCAATCCAAAATAAAATCTAGAATCGGCTTCCTATTTCACAAAGCATCCTTCACTCATGCTGCCAAACATACCCTCATAAAACTGACTCCAGCAGGTATATTTCACTGGTCACCCACAAAGCCAATTCCTCCTTTTGGCCGCCTCTCCTTCCAGTTCTCGGCTGCCAATGACTGGAACGATTTGCAAAAATCTCTGAAGCTGGAGACTCATATTTCCCTCACTAGCTTTAAGCATCAGCTGTCAGAGCAGCTCACAGATCATTGCACCTGTACATAGCCCATCTTTATTTAGCCCACCCAACTACCTCATCCCCATATTGATAATCTTTTTGTTGTGCTCCTTTGCACCCCAGTATCTCTACTTGCACATTCATCTTCTGCACATCTATCACTCTAGTGTTTAATTGCTAAATTGTAATTATTTCGCCACTATGGCCTATTTATTGCCTTACCTCCCTAATCTTACCTCATTTGCACACACTGTATATAGACTTTTCTATTGTGTTACTGACTTTACGTTTGTTTATTCCATGTGGAACTCTGTGTTGTTGTTTGTGTTACACTGCTTTGCTTTATCTTGGCCAGGTCGAAGTTGTAAATGAGAACTTGTTCTCAATTGGCCTTCCAACCTTTTTGGGATAGGGGGCAGCATTTTCAGTTTTGGCTGAATAACATGCCCAGAGTGAACTGCCTCCTACTCTGTCCCAGATGCTAATATATGCATATTATTATTATTATTGGATAGAAAACATTCTGAAGTTTCTAAAACTGTTTGAATGATGTCTGTGAGTATAACAGAACTCATATGGTAGGCGAAAACCTGAGAAAAATCCAACCAGGAAGTGGGAAATCTGAGGTTTGGAGTTTTTCAAAGCTTGGCCTACCAGTGTCTATGGAGTCAAGTTGCACTTCCTACGACTTCCACTAGATGTCAACCGTCTTTAGAAACTTGAATGAGGATTCTACTATAAAGGAGGGGCTCATGAGACCTGTTTGAGTCAGTGGTCTGGCAGAGTGTCCCAGGCTCGTGACGTGCACTCCCGGCAGAGTTAGCTCTCGTTCCAGTGCTTTTCTTCAGACATAGGAATTCTCCGGTTGGAACATTATTGATGTTTTATGTTAAAAACATCCTAAAGATTGATTCCATACATCGTCTGACTTGTTTCTACGACCTGTAACGGAACTTTTCGAGTTTTTGTCTGGATGAAGTGCTCGCGCCTCATGAAGATGGATTACTGGGCTGAACACGCTAACAACAAGT